>NW_026605002.1:115043-279988 GCF_027887165.1 Monodelphis domestica
AGAACCTTCTATGCCACGATGGGGTCCCCAGCACGAACGCCCATTGACACCAATGGGAACCAAGCCCCCACCACGTCAGGCTCCACATTGCAATCTGAATGCTCCAGGAGAGGCCATATCCTGAAATCCCAGGTCTGGAAACTCCCTTCTTCCTCCCCTGGAAGTACGCCACGAAACCCGGAAACCCCAGAGCTACGCTGGGAGATTTCCAGCGCCAGGATCAACCACGTGGCAACAGAACTTTTTTCCTACCGACGTTGGAAAACAATCACAGGAGGGGCCATACCGATCTCGAAGCACGTTGACCTTCCGTGGTCCGGCAACCAGGATTGGGAGGGTTTGCTGGAGATAGCCGGCTCTCTTGGATTCTCATCGGAAAGCCATAGCTGGCTCCAATCGCCCTGGCACCTTGGGAGAACAGTGTTGACCCTGGGACGTGGAGAATTTGCCGCCTAACGAGCCAACGCCAGCATCTTGGAGGAATGCTCCGATTGCAAACCTCAGGCAGTTGCATTCTTAAGCTCCACTCGAACACGTGCGCTGTATCTATCTCCCAAGCCCCACGTGGAGTCCCTGCCAACTTGGCCACTATGGGTCCCAGTGTCCTCCTTGAGATTTTTGCCCGCACCCAAAGGCCTGCCAATCATCTCGGACACTTCTGACAGATCCCTGATAACTACGGCAGGTCCTTATTCCACGAAAGGGGAACTTGTATTTGAATGATGCTTACATCACTCCTCCTGGAGTGGGTTTGAGTTTTTCTTGCACACGGACTGTTCAACGAGACTCTCTTGGATCTCCTCTTCCTTTCCCACTGGTTTTTCTTTGTTTTTTTTTTTTTCCCCAGAGGGTGCGGAAAGAATCGGGCTTCTTCTCTCCTCCTTCTGTGGTCCGGGCGCCATGGAAGAAGTGGTTTCCAGTTATCCTGCAAAGAGACACTCCCGGCACCCTCCAAAATCCTATCCTCTGCCTCTCTAGGAACGCTCTGTCTTCTTTCACCCCGTAGATACCTGAAAACCGTGGTGCTGAATTCCTCCACCGAGCACACGCAGCATCTTGCTCCACATTTTGCAATGAGAGGGATCCAGGAGAGGCAATACCTGCAGCGCGGCAGAACTCCCTGTCTTCCTCCCCTGCAAATATGCCACAACAAGCCCAGAGCGACACTGGGCGGATTTCCACCTCAAGGATCATCCACCTCCCCACACAACTCTGAAGAGAGACACTTGTAAACAATCACGGCCTGTGCAATGCTGTTCTCAAAGCTGCTTGATCTTTCCTGCTCCTGCGCTCAGGGCATTCAGTGTTGGGGATCCTCCCCCCCACCCCCGAGAGCCGAGAGATTGGCCCCCCAATCCCTGCTGCATCCTGGAAGGAAGGGTGAACCCTGCTGAAGCTGGCACTTGGAGAATTGGCTGAAAAGAAGCCATCACCAGTATTCTGGAGGCAGGCTTGGACTGGAATCCCATGGCAGATGCATTCCCAAGGTACGCTGCCACCCGTGTGCCGTTTCTCGCAGCCATGAGTTCGGTTGTCGCAAAATGGGCCCATTTATGTCCACACTTGAACTCTTGCAGCTTTCGACCATCCCTGGCCCGGCAATCCTATGGGACGCATTGGAGATCCGTATCAGGAGTGTAGCTGTTGAATTGAACATGGCTCTGGAACTTCTCTTCCAATCGGGGAGGAGATGCATCCGTCACCTCGTTTCTACCTTTCTCCTTTCACGTGGAATGCTGAGTGCCATTCCCTTTGGCACTGCCCTTCCGCCAACGCTATGCCAAGGTGGGGGACGGAACACCCCTTGCCCCTTCTTCAGCGATACCATGTGGAGCAAGTTGTTTCCAGCCCGTCCGGCAAAGAAACCCTTCGGGCACACTCCCCCATCCCAGCCTTGGCATCGCGTCCTTTGAAAAGAACGCGCTAGGCCACCATTTGGTCCTCTCCAGGAACACCCATTGAACCCATGGTGCCGAATTCCGCCACCAAGCACAGGCACCTGGGAATCCTCGAGCCTGAAGCCGAGTCCGCACCGAAACCGCCTACCATGTGGACCACTGCTAACCATTTGGCCTGGCGATCAGAGCGGCCACTTTGGAGAGCGTTCGTCCCTAGGGTCGCTCTTGTTGCTTCCAGCAGCCCTGGAACAACTACTTCAATTGGCGAAATAGTTCATCCGGCGTGCCCAATGCAACTCTCTTGGAACCTTCCCGTTCCTCGTAGCGTTCTTCAAATGGTTCTGCCTTCGTCCCTCGTTCTTCGACGCGTGGAACAAGTTGTTTCCAACCCATCCTGCACAGACACGCTTCTGGCACCCTCCGAAATCCTGTCCTTGGCATTGCTAGTTCCTAGCTCCCTCGGCATTCACCCCGGACACCTTTGGTGTCTTTCGAAAGAACATTCGGTCGCACGATTCGGTCCCCTCCCCTTCGGACGCCCATTGACACCAATGTGCTCAAATTGGGAACTAAGCACCACCAATATCCTCGCAGTCAGAGCGATCCAAGAGAGGCCGGGTCACGAAATCCCGAGTCTGGAAACTCCCTCCTTCCTCCCGGGGCAGTAGGCCAGGAAACCCCAGAGCCACCCTGGGGCATGGCCATCTCAAGGAGCAGCCCCTTGCCGGCACCACTTTGAACGGAGACATTTGGAAACAATCCCATGCTGTGCGAGACCCTTCTCAAAGCTGGGGGCCCTTTCCTGGCCCACCACTCGGGAAACCCAATGTTTCGGATTCTCCTCCTGAAGCCACACGTGGGCCCCCGTCTCTGTTGGACGTCGGAAGCAAGGCTGAACCTTGCGGAGCCTGGATGGTGGAGAAGCTGCTGCAAGGAAGCCATTCCCCCGTGTGCGGGAGGAAAGCTTGCCTGTGAAACCCATGGCAGTTGCATTCCCAAGGTACGCTGGAAGATGCCTGCCGTGCATCTCCAAGCCATGAGTTCGGTTCTCCCGAAATGGGCCCATCGGTCCCCCCTCGTCCTCTTGCAGCTGCCAGTCATAGCGGACCCTTTCGAGATCGTTTATCAGGAGCGGAGCTGTGCTTGTCAACGTGGCCCTGGAACTTCTCTTGGAATCGCCGAGAAGATTCATCCCTGCCATCGTTCTGACTTTTTGGCTTATCGCTGCAATGCCCAGTGCCATTCTCTTGGCCCACCTCTTCCGTTAAAGGTTGCCCAAATGTTGCGCAAAGCATCGCCCTCCTTCTCTGCTTCTTCGGCGACCCGATGTTTCCAAGTCTCCTGCCAAGAAACCCTTCGGGCGCCTCCCCAGCCTCATCGTTGGCATTGCTACCGACGCTCCCTCTTCTTTCGCCATGGATCCCTTTCGTGTCTTTGGAAAGGAACATGAGGTCCCACCATTTGGTCCTCTCCAGGAACACCCAGGTTGCAAACCACGCTGCCGGATTCCGCCGCCAAGCACGCGCAGCTGCGAATCTCCAAGCCTTAGGTCGAGTCCTCGCTGAAATCGCCCCACATTGGGACCATCCTCAAATGGTTCTGGCTTCGCCCCTCGTTCTTCAGGGGGACGATGGGAAACACGTTGTTTCCCACCATGCTGCAAAGACACCCTCCTGGCACACCCGCAAATCCTAACCTTGGCATTCCTAGGAACGCCCCGCCTCTTACGTTCAGCCTCGTGGTACCTTCGGTGCCTTTCAAAAGAACCTTCTATGCCACGATGGGGTCCCCAGCACGAACGCCCATTGACACCAATGGGAACCAAGCCCCCACCACGTCAGGCTCCACATTGCAATCTGAATGCTCCAGGAGAGGCCATATCCTGAAATCCCAGGTCTGGAAACTCCCTTCTTCCTCCCCTGGAAGTACGCCACGAAACCCGGAAACCCCAGAGCTACGCTGGGAGATTTCCAGCGCCAGGATCAACCACGTGGCAACAGAACTTTTTTCCTACCGACGTTGGAAAACAATCACAGGAGGGGCCATACCGATCTCGAAGCACGTTGACCTTCCGTGGTCCGGCAACCAGGATTGGGAGGGTTTGCTGGAGATAGCCGGCTCTCTTGGATTCTCATCGGAAAGCCATAGCTGGCTCCAATCGCCCTGGCACCTTGGGAGAACAGTGTTGACCCTGGGACGTGGAGAATTTGCCGCCTAACGAGCCAACGCCAGCATCTTGGAGGAATGCTCCGATTGCAAACCTCAGGCAGTTGCATTCTTAAGCTCCACTCGAACACGTGCGCTGTATCTATCTCCCAAGCCCCACGTGGAGTCCCTGCCAACTTGGCCACTATGAGTCCCAGTGTCCTCCTTGAGATTTTTGCCCGCACCCAAAGGCCTGCCAATCATCTCGGACACTTCTGACAGATCCCTGATAACTACGGCAGGTCCTTATTCCACGAAAGGGGAACTTGTATTTGAATGATGCTTACATCACTCCTCCTGGAGTGGGTTTGAGTTTTTCTTGCACACGGACTGTTCAACGAGACTCTCTTGGATCTCCTCTTCCTTTCCCGCTGGTTTTTCTTTGTTTTTTTTTTTTTCCCCAGAGGGTGCGGAAAGAATCGGGCTTCTTCTCTCCTCCTTCTGTGGTCCGGGCGCCATGGAAGAAGTGGTTTCCAGTTATCCTGCAAAGAGACACTCCCGGCACCCTCCAAAATCCTATCCTCTGCCTCTCTAGGAACGCTCTGTCTTCTTTCACCCCGTAGATACCTGAAAACCGTGGTGCTGAATTCCTCCACCGAGCACACGCAGCATCTTGCTCCACATTTTGCAATGAGAGGGATCCAGGAGAGGCAATACCTGCAGCGCGGCAGAACTCCCTGTCTTCCTCCCCTGCAAATATGCCACAACAAGCCCAGAGCGACACTGGGCGGATTTCCACCTCAAGGATCATCCACCTCTCCACACAACTCTGAAGAGAGACACTTGTAAACAATCACGGCCTGTGCAATGCTGTTCTCAAAGCTGCTTGATCTTTCCTGCTCCTGCGCTCAGGGCATTCAGTGTTGGGGATCCTCCCCCCCACCCCCGAGAGCCGAGAGATTGGCCCCCCAATCCCTGCTGCATCCTGGAAGGAAGGGTGAACCCTGCTGAAGCTGGCACTTGGAGAATTGGCTGAAAAGAAGCCATCACCAGTATTCTGGAGGCAGGCTTGGACTGGAATCCCATGGCAGATGCATTCCCAAGGTACGCTGCCACCCGTGTGCCGTTTCTCGCAGCCATGAGTTCGGTTGTCGCAAAATGGGCCCATTTATGTCCACACTTGAACTCTTGCAGCTTTCGACCATCCCTGGCCCGGCAATCCTATGGGACGCATTGGAGATCCGTATCAGGAGTGTAGCTGTTGAATTGAACATGGCTCTGGAACTTCTCTTCCAATCGGGGAGGAGATGCATCCGTCACCTCGTTTCTACCTTTCTCCTTTCACGTGGAATGCTGAGTGCCATTCCCTTTGGCACTGCCCTTCCGCCAACGCTATGCCAAGGTGGGGGACGGAACACCCCTTGCCCCTTCTTCAGCGATACCATGTGGAGCAAGTTGTTTCCAGCCCGTCCGGCAAAGAAACCCTTCGGGCACACTCCCCCATCCCAGCCTTGGCATCGCGTCCTTTGAAAAGAACGCGCTAGGCCACCATTTGGTCCTCTCCAGGAACACCCATTGAACCCATGGTGCCGAATTCCGCCACCAAGCACAGGCACCTGGGAATCCTCGAGCCTGAAGCCGAGTCCGCACCGAAACCGCCTACCATGTGGACCACTGCTAACCATTTGGCCTGGCGATCAGAGCGGCCACTTTGGAGAGCGTTCGTCCCTAGGGTCGCTCTTGTTGCTTCCAGCAGCCCTGGAACAACTACTTCAATTGGCGAAATAGTTCATCCGGCGTGCCCAATGCAACTCTCTTGGAACCTTCCCGTTCCTCGTAGCGTTCTTCAAATGGTTCTGCCTTCGTCCCTCGTTCTTCGACGCGTGGAACAAGTTGTTTCCAACCCATCCTGCACAGACACGCTTCTGGCACCCTCCGAAATCCTGTCCTTGGCATTGCTAGTTCCTAGCTCCCTCGGCATTCACCCCGGACACCTTTGGTGTCTTTCGAAAGAACATTCGGTCGCACGATTCGGTCCCCTCCCCTTCGGACGCCCATTGACACCAATGTGCTCAAATTGGGAACTAAGCACCACCAATATCCTCGCAGTCAGAGCGATCCAAGAGAGGCCGGGTCACGAAATCCCGAGTCTGGAAACTCCCTCCTTCCTCCCGGGGCAGTAGGCCAGGAAACCCCAGAGCCACCCTGGGGCATGGCCATCTCAAGGAGCAGCCCCTTGCCGGCACCACTTTGAACGGAGACATTTGGAAACAATCCCATGCTGTGCGAGACCCTTCTCAAAGCTGGGGGCCCTTTCCTGGCCCACCACTCGGGAAACCCAATGTTTCGGATTCTCCTCCTGAAGCCACACGTGGGCCCCCGTCTCTGTTGGACGTCGGAAGCAAGGCTGAACCTTGCGGAGCCTGGATGGTGGAGAAGCTGCTGCAAGGAAGCCATTCCCCCGTGTGCGGGAGGAAAGCTTGCCTGTGAAACCCATGGCAGTTGCATTCCCAAGGTACGCTGGAAGATGCCTGCCGTGCATCTCCAAGCCATGAGTTCGGTTCTCCCGAAATGGGCCCATCGGTCCCCCCTCGTCCTCTTGCAGCTGCCAGTCATAGCGGACCCTTTCGAGATCGTTTATCAGGAGCGGAGCTGTGCTTGTCAACGTGGCCCTGGAACTTCTCTTGGAATCGCCGAGAAGATTCATCCCTGCCATCGTTCTGACTTTTTGGCTTATCGCTGCAATGCCCAGTGCCATTCTCTTGGCCCACCTCTTCCGTTAAAGGTTGCCCAAATGTTGCGCAAAGCATCGCCCTCCTTCTCTGCTTCTTCGGCGACCCGATGTTTCCAAGTCTCCTGCCAAGAAACCCTTCGGGCGCCTCCCCAGCCTCATCGTTGGCATTGCTACCGACGCTCCCTCTTCTTTCGCCATGGATCCCTTTCGTGTCTTTGGAAAGGAACATGAGGTCCCACCATTTGGTCCTCTCCAGGAACACCCAGGTTGCAAACCACGCTGCCGGATTCCGCCGCCAAGCACGCGCAGCTGCGAATCTCCAAGCCTTAGGTCGAGTCCTCGCTGAAATCGCCCCACATTGGGACCATCCTCAAATGGTTCTGGCTTCGCCCCTCGTTCTTCAGGGGGACGATGGGAAACACGTTGTTTCCCACCATGCTGCAAAGACACCCTCCTGGCACACCCGCAAATCCTAACCTTGGCATTCCTAGGAACGCCCCGCCTCTTACGTTCAGCCTGGTGGTACCTTCGGTGCCTTTCAAAAGAACCTTCTATGCCACGATGGGGTCCCCAGCACGAACGCCCATTGACACCAATGGGAACCAAGCCCCCACCACGTCAGGCTCCACATTGCAATCTGAATGCTCCAGGAGAGGCCATATCCTGAAATCCCAGGTCTGGAAACTCCCTTCTTCCTCCCCTGGAAGTACGCCACGAAACCCGGAAACCCCAGAGCTACGCTGGGAGATTTCCAGCGCCAGGATCAACCACGTGGCAACAGAACTTTTTTCCTACCGACGTTGGAAAACAATCACAGGAGGGGCCATACCGATCTCGAAGCACGTTGACCTTCCGTGGTCCGGCAACCAGGATTGGGAGGGTTTGCTGGAGATAGCCGAAAGCCATAGCTGGCTCCAATCGCCCTGGCACCTTGGGAGAACAGTGTTGACCCTGGGACGTGGAGAATTTGCCGCCTAACGAGCCAACGCCAGCATCTTGGAGGAATGCTCCGATTGCAAACCTCAGGCAGTTGCATTCTTAAGCTCCACTCGAACACGTGCGCTGTATCTATCTCCCAAGCCCCACGTGGAGTCCCTGCCAACTTGGCCACTATGGGTCCCAGTGTCCTCCTTGAGATTTTTGCCCGCACCCAAAGGCCTGCCAATCATCTCGGACACTTCTGACAGATCCCTGATAACTACGGCAGGTCCTTATTCCACGAAAGGGGAACTTGTATTTGAATGATGCTTACATCACTCCTCCTGGAGTGGGTTTGAGTTTTTCTTGCACACGGACTGTTCAACGAGACTCTCTTGGATCTCCTCTTCCTTTCCCGCTGGTTTTTCTTTGTTTTTGTTTTTTCCCCAGAGGGTGCGGAAAGAATCGGGCTTCTTCTCTCCTCCTTCTGTGGTCCGGGCGCCATGGAAGAAGTGGTTTCCAGTTATCCTGCAAAGAGACACTCCCGGCACCCTCCAAAATCCTATCCTCTGCCTCTCTAGGAACGCTCTGTCTTCTTTCACCCCGTAGATACCTGAAAACCGTGGTGCTGAATTCCTCCACCGAGCACACGCAGCATCTTGCTCCACATTTTGCAATGAGAGGGATCCAGGAGAGGCAATACCTGCAGCGCGGCAGAACTCCCTGTCTTCCTCCCCTGCAAATATGCCACAACAAGCCCAGAGCGACACTGGGCGGATTTCCACCTCAAGGATCATCCACCTCCCCACACAACTCTGAAGAGAGACACTTGTAAACAATCACGGCCTGTGCAATGCTGTTCTCAAAGCTGCTTGATCTTTCCTGCTCCTGCGCTCAGGGCATTCAGTGTTGGGGATCCTCCCCCCCACCCCCGAGAGCCGAGAGATTGGCCCCCCAATCCCTGCTGCATCCTGGAAGGAAGGGTGAACCCTGCTGAAGCTGGCACTTGGAGAATTGGCTGAAAAGAAGCCATCACCAGTATTCTGGAGGCAGGCTTGGACTGGAATCCCATGGCAGATGCATTCCCAAGGTACGCTGCCACCCGTGTGCCGTTTCTCGCAGCCATGAGTTCGGTTGTCGCAAAATGGGCCCATTTATGTCCACACTTGAACTCTTGCAGCTTTCGACCATCCCTGGCCCGGCAATCCTATGGGACGCATTGGAGATCCGTATCAGGAGTGTAGCTGTTGAATTGAACATGGCTCTGGAACTTCTCTTCCAATCGGGGAGGAGATGCATCCGTCACCTCGTTTCTACCTTTCTCCTTTCACGTGGAATGCTGAGTGCCATTCCCTTTGGCACTGCCCTTCCGCCAACGCTATGCCAAGGTGGGGGACGGAACACCCCTTGCCCCTTCTTCAGCGATACCATGTGGAGCAAGTTGTTTCCAGCCCGTCCGGCAAAGAAACCCTTCGGGCACACTCCCCCATCCCAGCCTTGGCATCGCGTCCTTTGAAAAGAACGCGCTAGGCCACCATTTGGTCCTCTCCAGGAACACCCATTGAACCCATGGTGCCGAATTCCGCCACCAAGCACAGGCACCTGGGAATCCTCGAGCCTGAAGCCGAGTCCGCACCGAAACCGCCTACCATGTGGACCACTGCTAACCATTTGGCCTGGCGATCAGAGCGGCCACTTTGGAGAGCGTTCGTCCCTAGGGTCGCTCTTGTTGCTTCCAGCAGCCCTGGAACAACTACTTCAATTGGCGAAATAGTTCATCCGGCGTGCCCAATGCAACTCTCTTGGAACCTTCCCGTTCCTCGTAGCGTTCTTCAAATGGTTCTGCCTTCGTCCCTCGTTCTTCGACGCGTGGAACAAGTTGTTTCCAACCCATCCTGCACAGACACGCTTCTGGCACCCTCCGAAATCCTGTCCTTGGCATTGCTAGTTCCTAGCTCCCTCGGCATTCACCCCGGACACCTTTGGTGTCTTTCGAAAGAACATTCGGTCGCACGATTCGGTCCCCTCCCCTTCGGACGCCCATTGACACCAATGTGCTCAAATTGGGAACTAAGCACCACCAATATCCTCGCAGTCAGAGCGATCCAAGAGAGGCCGGGTCACGAAATCCCGAGTCTGGAAACTCCCTCCTTCCTCCCGGGGCAGTAGGCCAGGAAACCCCAGAGCCACCCTGGGGCATGGCCATCTCAAGGAGCAGCCCCTTGCCGGCACCACTTTGAACGGAGACATTTGGAAACAATCCCATGCTGTGCGAGACCCTTCTCAAAGCTGGGGGCCCTTTCCTGGCCCACCACTCGGGAAACCCAATGTTTCGGATTCTCCTCCTGAAGCCACACGTGGGCCCCCGTCTCTGTTGGACGTCGGAAGCAAGGCTGAACCTTGCAGAGCCTGGATGGTGGAGAAGCTGCTGCAAGGAAGCCATTCCCCCGTGTGCGGGAGGAAAGCTTGCCTGTGAAACCCATGGCAGTTGCATTCCCAAGGTACGCTGGAAGATGCCTGCCGTGCATCTCCAAGCCATGAGTTCGGTTCTCCCGAAATGGGCCCATCGGTCCCCCCTCGTCCTCTTGCAGCTGCCAGTCATAGCGGACCCTTTCGAGATCGTTTATCAGGAGCGGAGCTGTGCTTGTCAACGTGGCCCTGGAACTTCTCTTGGAATCGCCGAGAAGATTCATCCCTGCCATCGTTCTGACTTTTTGGCTTATCGCTGCAATGCCCAGTGCCATTCTCTTGGCCCACCTCTTCCGTTAAAGGTTGCCCAAATGTTGCGCAAAGCATCGCCCTCCTTCTCTGCTTCTTCGGCGACCCGATGTTTCCAAGTCTCCTGCCAAGAAACCCTTCGGGCGCCTCCCCAGCCTCATCGTTGGCATTGCTACCGACGCTCCCTCTTCTTTCGCCATGGATCCCTTTCGTGTCTTTGGAAAGGAACATGAGGTCCCACCATTTGGTCCTCTCCAGGAACACCCAGGTTGCAAACCACGCTGCCGGATTCCGCCGCCAAGCACGCGCAGCTGCGAATCTCCAAGCCTTAGGTCGAGTCCTCGCTGAAATCGCCCCACATTGGGACCATCCTCAAATGGTTCTGGCTTCGCCCCTCGTTCTTCAGGGGGACGATGGGAAACACGTTGTTTCCCACCATGCTGCAAAGACACCCTCCTGGCACACCCGCAAATCCTAACCTTGGCATTCCTAGGAACGCCCCGCCTCTTACGTTCAGCCTGGTGGTACCTTCGGTGCCTTTCAAAAGAACCTTCTATGCCACGATGGGGTCCCCAGCACGAACGCCCATTGACACCAATGGGAACCAAGCCCCCACCACGTCAGGCTCCACATTGCAATCTGAATGCTCCAGGAGAGGCCATATCCTGAAATCCCAGGTCTGGAAACTCCCTTCTTCCTCCCCTGGAAGTACGCCACGAAACCCGGAAACCCCAGAGCTACGCTGGGAGATTTCCAGCGCCAGGATCAACCACGTGGCAACAGAACTTTTTTCCTACCGACGTTGGAAAACAATCACAGGAGGGGCCATACCGATCTCGAAGCACGTTGACCTTCCGTGGTCCGGCAACCAGGATTGGGAGGGTTTGCTGGAGATAGCCGGCTCTCTTGGATTCTCATCGGAAAGCCATAGCTGGCTCCAATCGCCCTGGCACCTTGGGAGAACAGTGTTGACCCTGGGACGTGGAGAATTTGCCGCCTAACGAGCCAACGCCAGCATCTTGGAGGAATGCTCCGATTGCAAACCTCAGGCAGTTGCATTCTTAAGCTCCACTCGAACACGTGCGCTGTATCTATCTCCCAAGCCCCACGTGGAGTCCCTGCCAACTTGGCCACTATGGGTCCCAGTGTCCTCCTTGAGATTTTTGCCCGCACCCAAAGGCCTGCCAATCATCTCGGACACTTCTGACAGATCCCTGATAACTACGGCAGGTCCTTATTCCACGAAAGGGGAACTTGTATTTGAATGATGCTTACATCACTCCTCCTGGAGTGGGTTTGAGTTTTTCTTGCACACGGACTGTTCAACGAGACTCTCTTGGATCTCCTCTTCCTTTCCCGCTGGTTTTTCTTTGTTTTTTTTTTTTTCCCCAGAGGGTGCGGAAAGAATCGGGCTTCTTCTCTCCTCCTTCTGTGGTCCGGGCGCCATGGAAGAAGTGGTTTCCAGTTATCCTGCAAAGAGACACTCCCGGCACCCTCCAAAATCCTATCCTCTGCCTCTCTAGGAACGCTCTGTCTTCTTTCACCCCGTAGATACCTGAAAACCGTGGTGCTGAATTCCTCCACCGAGCACACGCAGCATCTTGCTCCACATTTTGCAATGAGAGGGATCCAGGAGAGGCAATACCTGCAGCGCGGCAGAACTCCCTGTCTTCCTCCCCTGCAAATATGCCACAACAAGCCCAGAGCGACACTGGGCGGATTTCCACCTCAAGGATCATCCACCTCCCCACACAACTCTGAAGAGAGACACTTGTAAACAATCACGGCCTGTGCAATGCTGTTCTCAA
Source organism: Monodelphis domestica (assembly GCF_027887165.1). Taxonomy (NCBI): domain Eukaryota; kingdom Metazoa; phylum Chordata; class Mammalia; order Didelphimorphia; family Didelphidae; genus Monodelphis; species Monodelphis domestica. Next base: position 127,265 of record NW_026605002.1, read on the forward strand.
AGCTGCTTGATCTTTCCTGCTCCTGGGCTCAGGGCATTCAGTGTTGGGGATCCTCCCCCCCACCCCCGAGAGCCGAGAGATTGGCCCCCCAATCCCTGCTGCATCCTGGAAGGAAGGGTGAACCCTGCTGAAGCTGGCACTTGGAGAATTGGCTGAAAAGAAGCTATCACCAGTATTCTGGAGGCAGGCTTGGACTGGAATCCCATGGCAGATGCATTCCCAAGGTACGCTGCCACCCGTGTGCCGTTTCTCGCAGCCATGAGTTCGGTTGTCGCAAAATGGGCCCATTTATGTCCACACTTGAACTCTTGCAGCTTTCGACCATCCCTGGCCCGGCAATCCTATGGGACGCATTGGAGATCCGTATCAGGAGTGTAGCTGTTGAATTGAACATGGCTCTGGAACTTCTCTTCCAATCGGGGAGGAGATGCATCCGTCACCTCGTTTCTACCTTTCTCCTTTCACGTGGAATGCTGAGTGCCATTCCCTTTGGCACTGCCCTTCCGCCAACGCTATGCCAAGGTGGGGGACGGAACACCCCTTGCCCCTTCTTCAGCGATACCATGTGGAGCAAGTTGTTTCCAGCCCGTCCGGCAAAGAAACCCTTCGGGCACACTCCCCCATCCCAGCCTTGGCATCGCGTCCTTTGAAAAGAACGCGCTAGGCCACCATTTGGTCCTCTCCAGGAACACCCATTGAACCCATGGTGCCGAATTCCGCCACCAAGCACAGGCACCTGGGAATCCTCGAGCCTGAAGCCGAGTCCGCACCGAAACCGCCTACCATGTGGACCACTGCTAACCATTTGGCCTGGCGATCAGAGCGGCCACTTTGGAGAGCGTTCGTCCCTAGGGTCGCTCTTGTTGCTTCCAGCAGCCCTGGAACAACTACTTCAATTGGCGAAATAGTTCATCCGGCGTGCCCAATGCAACTCTCTTGGAACCTTCCCGTTCCTCGTAGCGTTCTTCAAATGGTTCTGCCTTCGTCCCTCGTTCTTCGACGCGTGGAACAAGTTGTTTCCAACCCATCCTGCACAGACACGCTTCTGGCACCCTCCGAAATCCTGTCCTTGGCATTGCTAGTTCCTAGCTCCCTCGGCATTCACCCCGGACACCTTTGGTGTCTTTCGAAAGAACATTCGGTCGCACGATTCGGTCCCCTCCCCTTCGGACGCCCATTGACACCAATGTGCTCAAATTGGGAACTAAGCACCACCAATATCCTCGCAGTCAGAGCGATCCAAGAGAGGCCGGGTCACGAAATCCCGAGTCTGGAAACTCCCTTCTTCCTCCCGGGGCAGTAGGCCAGGAAACCCCAGAGCCACCCTGGGGCATGGCCATCTCAAGGAGCAGCCCCTTGCCAGCACCACTTTGAACGGAGACATTTGGAAACAATCCCATGCTGTGCCACTCGGGAAACCCAATGTTTCGGATTCTCCTCCTGAAGCCACACGTGGGCCCCCGTCTCTGTTGGACGTCGGAAGCAAGGCTGAACCTTGCGGAGCCTGGATGGTTGAGAAGCTGCTGCAAGGAAGCCATTCCCCCGTGTGCGGGAGGAAAGCTTGCCTGTGAAACCCATGGCAGTTGCATTCCCAAGGTACGCTGGAAGATGCCGGCCGTGCATCTCCCAGCCATGAGTTCGGTTCTCCCGAAATGGGCCCATCGGTCCCCCCTCGTCCTCTTGCAGCTGCCAGTCATAGCGGACCCTTTCGAGATCGTTTATCAGGAGCGGAGCTGTGCTTGTCAACGTGGCCCTGGAACTTCTCTTGGAATCGCCGAGAAGATTCATCCCAGCCATCGTTCTGACTTTTTGGCTTATAGCTGCAATGCCCAGTGCCATTCTCTTGGCCCACCTCTTCCGTTAAAGGTTGCCCAAATGTTGCGCAAAGCATCGCCCTCCTTCTCTGCTTCTTCGGCGACCCGATGTTTCCAAGTCTCCTGCCAAGAAACCCTTCGGGCGCCTCCCCAGCCTCATCGTTGGCATTGCTACCGACGCTCCCTCTTCTTTCGCCATGGATCCCTTTCGTGTCTTTGGAAAGGAACATGAGGTCCCACCATTTGGTCCTCTCCAGGAACACCCAGGTTGCAAACCACGCTGCCGGATTCCGCCGCCAAGCACGCGCAGCTGCGAATCTCCAAGCCTTAGGTCGAGTCCTCGCTGAAATCGCCCCACATTGGGACCATTTTTGACCTTTCCGCCTAGCCGGTAGAGCCGTCTCTTTTGAGAGGGTTCATCCCTAGAGTTGACGGGGCCGTAGATCCAAAGGCCCTGGAACAACTACGTGAATTGGACAGAGAGTGTGTCCTTGGCGTAGATTTCGCACAGGGCATGCACGATGAATCTCTCTGGGAACGTGCTCATCCTTGGCCACTCCTCAAATGGTTCTGGCCTCGCCCCTCGTTCTTCAGGGGGACGATGGGAAACACGTTGTTTCCCACCATGCTGCAAAGACACCCTCCTGGCACACCCGCAAATCCTAACCTTGGCATTCCTAGGAACGCCCCGCCTCTTACGTTCAGCCTGGTGGTACCTTCGGTGCCTTTCAAAAGAACCTTCTATGCCACGATGGGGTCCCCAGCACGAACGCCCATTGACACCAATGGGAACCAAGCCCCCACCACGTCAGGCTCCACATTGCAATCTGAATGCTCCAGGAGAGGCCATATCCTGAAATCCCAGGTCTGGAAACTCCCTTCTTCCTCCCCTGGAAGTACGCCACGAAACCCGGAAACCCCAGAGCTACGCTGGGAGATTTCCAGCGCCAGGATCAACCACGTGGCAACAGAACTTTTTTCCTACCGACGTTGGAAAACAATCACAGGAGGGGCCATACCGATCTCGAAGCACGTTGACCTTCCGTGGTCCGGCAACCAGGATTGGGAGGGTTTGCTGGAGATAGCCGGCTCTCTTGGATTCTCATCGGAAAGCCATAGCTGGCTCCAATCGCCCTGGCACCTTGGGAGAACAGTGTTGACCCTGGGACGTGGAGAATTTGCCGCCTAACGAGCCAACGCCAGCATCTTGGAGGAATGCTCCGATTGCAAACCTCAGGCAGTTGCATTCTTAAGCTCCACTCGAACACGTGCGCTGTATCTATCTCCCAAGCCCCACGTGGAGTCCCTGCCAACTTGGCCACTATGGGTCCCAGTGTCCTCCTTGAGATTTTTGCCCGCACCCAAAGGCCTGCCAATCATCTCGGACACTTCTGACAGATCCCTGATAACTACGGCAGGTCCTTATTCCACGAAAGGGGAACTTGTATTTGAATGATGCTTACATCACTCCTCCTGGAGTGGGTTTGAGTTTTTCTTGCACACGGACTGTTCAACGAGACTCTCTTGGATCTCCTCTTCCTTTCCCGCTGGTTTTTCTTTGTTTTTTTTTTTTCCCCAGAGGGTGCGGAAAGAATCGGGCTTCTTCTCTCCTCCTTCTGTGGTCCGGGCGCCATGGAAGAAGTGGTTTCCAGTTATCCTGCAAAGAGACACTCCCGGCACCCTCCAAAATCCTATCCTCTGCCTCTCTAGGAACGCTCTGTCTTCTTTCACCCCGTAGATACCTGAAAACCGTGGTGCTGAATTCCTCCACCGAGCACACGCAGCATCTTGCTCCACATTTTGCAATGAGAGGGATCCAGGAGAGGCAATACCTGCAGCGCGGCAGAACTCCCTGTCTTCCTCCCCTGCAAATATGCCACAACAAGCCCAGAGCGACACTGGGCGGATTTCCACCTCAAGGATCATCCACCTCCCCACACAACTCTGAAGAGAGACACTTGTAAACAATCACGGCCTGTGCAATGCTGTTCTCAAAGCTGCTTGATCTTTCCTGCTCCTGCGCTCAGGGCATTCAGTGTTGGGGATCCTCCCCCCCACCCCCGAGAGCCGAGAGATTGGCCCCCCAATCCCTGCTGCATCCTGGAAGGAAGGGTGAACCCTGCTGAAGCTGGCACTTGGAGAATTGGCTGAAAAGAAGCCATCACCAGTATTCTGGAGGCAGGCTTGGACTGGAATCCCATGGCAGATGCATTCCCAAGGTACGCTGCCACCCGTGTGCCGTTTCTCGCAGCCATGAGTTCGGTTGTCGCAAAATGGGCCCATTTATGTCCACACTTGAACTCTTGCAGCTTTCGACCATCCCTGGCCCGGCAATCCTATGGGACGCATTGGAGATCCGTATCAGGAGTGTAGCTGTTGAATTGAACATGGCTCTGGAACTTCTCTTCCAATCGGGGAGGAGATGCATCCGTCACCTCGTTTCTACCTTTCTCCTTTCACGTGGAATGCTGAGTGCCATTCCCTTTGGCACTGCCCTTCCGCCAACGCTATGCCAAGGTGGGGGACGGAACACCCCTTGCCCCTTCTTCAGCGATACCATGTGGAGCAAGTTGTTTCCAGCCCGTCCGGCAAAGAAACCCTTCGGGCACACTCCCCCATCCCAGCCTTGGCATCGCGTCCTTTGAAAAGAACGCGCTAGGCCACCATTTGGTCCTCTCCAGGAACACCCATTGAACCCATGGTGCCGAATTCCGCCACCAAGCACAGGCACCTGGGAATCCTCGAGCCTGAAGCCGAGTCCGCACCGAAACCGCCTACCATGTGGACCACTGCTAACCATTTGGCCTGGCGATCAGAGCGGCCACTTTGGAGAGCGTTCGTCCCTAGGGTCGCTCTTGTTGCTTCCAGCAGCCCTGGAACAACTACTTCAATTGGCGAAATAGTTCATCCGGCGTGCCCAATGCAACTCTCTTGGAACCTTCCCGTTCCTCGTAGCGTTCTTCAAATGGTTCTGCCTTCGTCCCTCGTTCTTCGACGCGTGGAACAAGTTGTTTCCAACCCATCCTGCACAGACACGCTTCTGGCACCCTCCGAAATCCTGTCCTTGGCATTGCTAGTTCCTAGCTCCCTCGGCATTCACCCCGGACACCTTTGGTGTCTTTCGAAAGAACATTCGGTCGCACGATTCGGTCCCCTCCCCTTCGGACGCCCATTGACACCAATGTGCTCAAATTGGGAACTAAGCACCACCAATATCCTCGCAGTCAGAGCGATCCAAGAGAGGCCGGGTCACGAAATCCCGAGTCTGGAAACTCCCTCCTTCCTCCCGGGGCAGTAGGCCAGGAAACCCCAGAGCCACCCTGGGGCATGGCCATCTCAAGGAGCAGCCCCTTGCCGGCACCACTTTGAACGGAGACATTTGGAAACAATCCCATGCTGTGCGAGACCCTTCTCAAAGCTGGGGGCCCTTTCCTGGCCCACCACTCGGGAAACCCAATGTTTCGGATTCTCCTCCTGAAGCCACACGTGGGCCCCCGTCTCTGTTGGACGTCGGAAGCAAGGCTGAACCTTGCGGAGCCTGGATGGTGGAGAAGCTGCTGCAAGGAAGCCATTCCCCCGTGTGCGGGAGGAAAGCTTGCCTGTGAAACCCATGGCAGTTGCATTCCCAAGGTACGCTGGAAGATGCCTGCCGTGCATCTCCAAGCCATGAGTTCGGTTCTCCCGAAATGGGCCCATCGGTCCCCCCTCGTCCTCTTGCAGCTGCCAGTCATAGCGGACCCTTTCGAGATCGTTTATCAGGAGCGGAGCTGTGCTTGTCAACGTGGCCCTGGAACTTCTCTTGGAATCGCCGAGAAGATTCATCCCTGCCATCGTTCTGACTTTTTGGCTTATCGCTGCAATGCCCAGTGCCATTCTCTTGGCCCACCTCTTCCGTTAAAGGTTGCCCAAATGTTGCGCAAAGCATCGCCCTCCTTCTCTGCTTCTTCGGCGACCCGATGTTTCCAAGTCTCCTGCCAAGAAACCCTTCGGGCGCCTCCCCAGCCTCATCGTTGGCATTGCTACCGACGCTCCCTCTTCTTTCGCCATGGATCCCTTTCGTGTCTTTGGAAAGGAACATGAGGTCCCACCATTTGGTCCTCTCCAGGAACACCCAGGTTGCAAACCACGCTGCCGGATTCCGCCGCCAAGCACGCGCAGCTGCGAATCTCCAAGCCTTAGGTCGAGTCCTCGCTGAAATCGCCCCACATTGGGACCATCCTCAAATGGTTCTGGCTTCGCCCCTCGTTCTTCAGGGGGACGATGGGAAACACGTTGTTTCCCACCATGCTGCAAAGACACCCTCCTGGCACACCCGCAAATCCTAACCTTGGCATTCCTAGGAACGCCCCGCCTCTTACGTTCAGCCTGGTGGTACCTTCGGTGCCTTTCAAAAGAACCTTCTATGCCACGATGGGGTCCCCAGCACGAACGCCCATTGACACCAATGGGAACCAAGCCCCCACCACGTCAGGCTCCACATTGCAATCTGAATGCTCCAGGAGAGGCCATATCCTGAAATCCCAGGTCTGGAAACTCCCTTCTTCCTCCCCTGGAAGTACGCCACGAAACCCGGAAACCCCAGAGCTACGCTGGGAGATTTCCAGCGCCAGGATCAACCACGTGGCAACAGAACTTTTTTCCTACCGACGTTGGAAAACAATCACAGGAGGGGCCATACCGATCTCGAAGCACGTTGACCTTCCGTGGTCCGGCAACCAGGATTGGGAGGGTTTGCTGGAGATAGCCGGCTCTCTTGGATTCTCATCGGAAAGCCATAGCTGGCTCCAATCGCCCTGGCACCTTGGGAGAACAGTGTTGACCCTGGGACGTGGAGAATTTGCCGCCTAACGAGCCAACGCCAGCATCTTGGAGGAATGCTCCGATTGCAAACCTCAGGCAGTTGCATTCTTAAGCTCCACTCGAACACGTGCGCTGTATCTATCTCCCAAGCCCCACGTGGAGTCCCTGCCAACTTGGCCACTATGGGTCCCAGTGTCCTCCTTGAGATTTTTGCCCGCACCCAAAGGCCTGCCAATCATCTCGGACACTTCTGACAGATCCCTGATAACTACGGCAGGTCCTTATTCCACGAAAGGGGAACTTGTATTTGAATGATGCTTACATCACTCCTCCTGGAGTGGGTTTGAGTTTTTCTTGCACACGGACTGTTCAACGAGACTCTCTTGGATCTCCTCTTCCTTTCCCGCTGGTTTTTCTTTGTTTTTTTTTTTTTCCCCAGAGGGTGCGGAAAGAATCGGGCTTCTTCTCTCCTCCTTCTGTGGTCCGGGCGCCATGGAAGAAGTGGTTTCCAGTTATCCTGCAAAGAGACACTCCCGGCACCCTCCAAAATCCTATCCTCTGCCTCTCTAGGAACGCTCTGTCTTCTTTCACCCCGTAGATACCTGAAAACCGTGGTGCTGAATTCCTCCACCGAGCACACGCAGCATCTTGCTCCACATTTTGCAATGAGAGGGATCCAGGAGAGGCAATACCTGCAGCGCGGCAGAACTCCCTGTCTTCCTCCCCTGCAAATATGCCACAACAAGCCCAGAGCGACACTGGGCGGATTTCCACCTCAAGGATCATCCACCTCCCCACACAACTCTGAAGAGAGACACTTGTAAACAATCACGGCCTGTGCAATGCTGTTCTCAAAGCTGCTTGATCTTTCCTGCTCCTGCGCTCAGGGCATTCAGTGTTGGGGATCCTCCCCCCCACCCCCGAGAGCCGAGAGATTGGCCCCCCAATCCCTGCTGCATCCTGGAAGGAAGGGTGAACCCTGCTGAAGCTGGCACTTGGAGAATTGGCTGAAAAGAAGCCATCACCAGTATTCTGGAGGCAGGCTTGGACTGGAATCCCATGGCAGATGCATTCCCAAGGTACGCTGCCACCCGTGTGCCGTTTCTCGCAGCCATGAGTTCGGTTGTCGCAAAATGGGCCCATTTATGTCCACACTTGAACTCTTGCAGCTTTCGACCATCCCTGGCCCGGCAATCCTATGGGACGCATTGGAGATCCGTATCAGGAGTGTAGCTGTTGAATTGAACATGGCTCTGGAACTTCTCTTCCAATCGGGGAGGAGATGCATCCGTCACCTCGTTTCTACCTTTCTCCTTTCACGTGGAATGCTGAGTGCCATTCCCTTTGGCACTGCCCTTCCGCCAACGCTATGCCAAGGTGGGGGACGGAACACCCCTTGCCCCTTCTTCAGCGATACCATGTGGAGCAAGTTGTTTCCAGCCCGTCCGGCAAAGAAACCCTTCGGGCACACTCCCCCATCCCAGCCTTGGCATCGCGTCCTTTGAAAAGAACGCGCTAGGCCACCATTTGGTCCTCTCCAGGAACACCCATTGAACCCATGGTGCCGAATTCCGCCACCAAGCACAGGCACCTGGGAATCCTCGAGCCTGAAGCCGAGTCCGCACCGAAACCGCCTACCATGTGGACCACTGCTAACCATTTGGCCTGGCGATCAGAGCGGCCACTTTGGAGAGCGTTCGTCCCTAGGGTCGCTCTTGTTGCTTCCAGCAGCCCTGGAACAACTACTTCAATTGGCGAAATAGTTCATCCGGCGTGCCCAATGCAACTCTCTTGGAACCTTCCCGTTCCTCGTAGCGTTCTTCAAATGGTTCTGCCTTCGTCCCTCGTTCTTCGACGCGTGGAACAAGTTGTTTCCAACCCATCCTGCACAGACACGCTTCTGGCACCCTCCGAAATCCTGTCCTTGGCATTGCTAGTTCCTAGCTCCCTCGGCATTCACCCCGGACACCTTTGGTGTCTTTCGAAAGAACATTCGGTCGCACGATTCGGTCCCCTCCCCTTCGGACGCCCATTGACACCAATGTGCTCAAATTGGGAACTAAGCACCACCAATATCCTCGCAGTCAGAGCGATCCAAGAGAGGCCGGGTCACGAAATCCCGAGTCTGGAAACTCCCTCCTTCCTCCCGGGGCAGTAGGCCAGGAAACCCCAGAGCCACCCTGGGGCATGGCCATCTCAAGGAGCAGCCCCTTGCCGGCACCACTTTGAACGGAGACATTTGGAAACAATCCCATGCTGTGCGAGACCCTTCTCAAAGCTGGGGGCCCTTTCCTGGCCCACCACTCGGGAAACCCAATGTTTCGGATTCTCCTCCTGAAGCCACACGTGGGCCCCCGTCTCTGTTGGACGTCGGAAGCAAGGCTGAACCTTGCGGAGCCTGGATGGTGGAGAAGCTGCTGCAAGGAAGCCATTCCCCCGTGTGCGGGAGGAAAGCTTGCCTGTGAAACCCATGGCAGTTGCATTCCCAAGGTACGCTGGAAGATGCCTGCCGTGCATCTCCAAGCCATGAGTTCGGTTCTCCCGAAATGGGCCCATCGGTCCCCCCTCGTCCTCTTGCAGCTGCCAGTCATAGCGGACCCTTTCGAGATCGTTTATCAGGAGCGGAGCTGTGCTTGTCAACGTGGCCCTGGAACTTCTCTTGGAATCGCCGAGAAGATTCATCCCTGCCATCGTTCTGACTTTTTGGCTTATCGCTGCAATGCCCAGTGCCATTCTCTTGGCCCACCTCTTCCGTTAAAGGTTGCCCAAATGTTGCGCAAAGCATCGCCCTCCTTCTCTGCTTCTTCGGCGACCCGATGTTTCCAAGTCTCCTGCCAAGAAACCCTTCGGGCGCCTCCCCAGCCTCATCGTTGGCATTGCTACCGACGCTCCCTCTTCTTTCGCCATGGATCCCTTTCGTGTCTTTGGAAAGGAACATGAGGTCCCACCATTTGGTCCTCTCCAGGAACACCCAGGTTGCAAACCACGCTGCCGGATTCCGCCGCCAAGCACGCGCAGCTGCGAATCTCCAAGCCTTAGGTCGAGTCCTCGCTGAAATCGCCCCACATTGGGACCATCCTCAAATGGTTCTGGCTTCGCCCCTCGTTCTTCAGGGGGACGATGGGAAACACGTTGTTTCCCACCATGCTGCAAAGACACCCTCCTGGCACACCCGCAAATCCTAACCTTGGCATTCCTAGGAACGCCCCGCCTCTTACGTTCAGCCTGGTGGTACCTTCGGTGCCTTTCAAAAGAACCTTCTATGCCACGATGGGGTCCCCAGCACGAACGCCCATTGACACCAATGGGAACCAAGCCCCCACCACGTCAGGCTCCACATTGCAATCTGAATGCTCCAGGAGAGGCCATATCCTGAAATCCCAGGTCTGGAAACTCCCTTCTTCCTCCCCTGGAAGTACGCCACGAAACCCGGAAACCCCAGAGCTACGCTGGGAGATTTCCAGCGCCAGGATCAACCACGTGGCAACAGAACTTTTTTCCTACCGACGTTGGAAAACAATCACAGGAGGGGCCATACCGATCTCGAAGCACGTTGACCTTCCGTGGTCCGGCAACCAGGATTGGGAGGGTTTGCTGGAGATAGCCGGCTCTCTTGGATTCTCATCGGAAAGCCATAGCTGGCTCCAATCGCCCTGGCACCTTGGGAGAACAGTGTTGACCCTGGGACGTGGAGAATTTGCCGCCTAACGAGCCAACGCCAGCATCTTGGAGGAATGCTCCGATTGCAAACCTCAGGCAGTTGCATTCTTAAGCTCCACTCGAACACGTGCGCTGTATCTATCTCCCAAGCCCCACGTGGAGTCCCTGCCAACTTGGCCACTATGGGTCCCAGTGTCCTCCTTGAGATTTTTGCCCGCACCCAAAGGCCTGCCAATCATCTCGGACACTTCTGACAGATCCCTGATAACTACGGCAGGTCCTTATTCCACGAAAGGGGAACTTGTATTTGAATGATGCTTACATCACTCCTCCTGGAGTGGGTTTGAGTTTTTCTTGCACACGGACTGTTCAACGAGACTCTCTTGGATCTCCTCTTCCTTTCCCGCTGGTTTTTCTTTGTTTTTTTTTTTTCCCCAGAGGGTGCGGAAAGAATCGGGCTTCTTCTCTCCTCCTTCTGTGGTCCGGGCGCCATGGAAGAAGTGGTTTCCAGTTATCCTGCAAAGAGACACTCCCGGCACCCTCCAAAATCCTATCCTCTGCCTCTCTAGGAACGCTCTGTCTTCTTTCACCCCGTAGATACCTGAAAACCGTGCTGCTGAATTCCTCCACCGAGCACACGCAGCATCTTGCTCCACATTTTGCAATGAGAGGGATCCAGGAGAGGCAATACCTGCAGCGCGGCAGAACTCCCTGTCTTCCTCCCCTGCAAATATGCCACAACAAGCCCAGAGCGACACTGGGCGGATTTCCACCTCAAGGATCATCCACCTCCCCACACAACTCTGAAGAGAGACACTTGTAAACAATCACGGCCTGTGCAATGCTGTTCTCAAAGCTGCTTGATCTTTCCTGCTCCTGCGCTCAGGGCATTCAGTGTTGGGGATCCTCCCCCCCACCCCCGAGAGCCGAGAGATTGGCCCCCCAATCCCTGCTGCATCCTGGAAGGAAGGGTGAACCCTGCTGAAGCTGGCACTTGGAGAATTGGCTGAAAAGAAGCCATCACCAGTATTCTGGAGGCAGGCTTGGACTGGAATCCCATGGCAGATGCATTCCCAAGGTACGCTGCCACCCGTGTGCCGTTTCTCGCAGCCATGAGTTCGGTTGTCGCAAAATGGGCCCATTTATGTCCACACTTGAACTCTTGCAGCTTTCGACCATCCCTGGCCCGGCAATCCTATGGGACGCATTGGAGATCCGTATCAGGAGTGTAGCTGTTGAATTGAACATGGCTCTGGAACTTCTCTTCCAATCGGGGAGGAGATGCATCCGTCACCTCGTTTCTACCTTTCTCCTTTCACGTGGAATGCTGAGTGCCATTCCCTTTGGCACTGCCCTTCCGCCAACGCTATGCCAAGGTGGGGGACGGAACACCCCTTGCCCCTTCTTCAGCGATACCATGTGGAGCAAGTTGTTTCCAGCCCGTCCGGCAAAGAAACCCTTCGGGCACACTCCCCCATCCCAGCCTTGGCATCGCGTCCTTTGAAAAGAACGCGCTAGGCCACCATTTGGTCCTCTCCAGGAACACCCATTGAACCCATGGTGCCGAATTCCGCCACCAAGCACAGGCACCTGGGAATCCTCGAGCCTGAAGCCGAGTCCGCACCGAAACCGCCTACCATGTGGACCACTGCTAACCATTTGGCCTGGCGATCAGAGCGGCCACTTTGGAGAGCGTTCGTCCCTAGGGTCGCTCTTGTTGCTTCCAGCAGCCCTGGAACAACTACTTCAATTGGCGAAATAGTTCATCCGGCGTGCCCAATGCAACTCTCTTGGAACCTTCCCGTTCCTCGTAGCGTTCTTCAAATGGTTCTGCCTTCGTCCCTCGTTCTTCGACGCGTGGAACAAGTTGTTTCCAACCCATCCTGCACAGACACGCTTCTGGCACCCTCCGAAATCCTGTCCTTGGCATTGCTAGTTCCTAGCTCCCTCGGCATTCACCCCGGACACCTTTGGTGTCTTTCGAAAGAACATTCGGTCGCACGATTCGGTCCCCTCCCCTTCGGACGCCCATTGACACCAATGTGCTCAAATTGGGAACTAAGCACCACCAATATCCTCGCAGTCAGAGCGATCCAAGAGAGGCCGGGTCACGAAATCCCGAGTCTGGAAACTCCCTCCTTCCTCCCGGGGCAGTAGGCCAGGAAACCCCAGAGCCACCCTGGGGCATGGCCATCTCAAGGAGCAGCCCCTTGCCGGCACCACTTTGAACGGAGACATTTGGAAACAATCCCATGCTGTGCGAGACCCTTCTCAAAGCTGGGGGCCCTTTCCTGGCCCACCACTCGGGAAACCCAATGTTTCGGATTCTCCTCCTGAAGCCACACGTGGGCCCCCGTCTCTGTTGGACGTCGGAAGCAAGGCTGAACCTTGCGGAGCCTGGATGGTGGAGAAGCTGCTGCAAGGAAGCCATTCCCCCGTGTGCGGGAGGAAAGCTTGCCTGTGAAACCCATGGCAGTTGCATTCCCAAGGTACGCTGGAAGATGCCTGCCGTGCATCTCCAAGCCATGAGTTCGGTTCTCCCGAAATGGGCCCATCGGTCCCCCCTCGTCCTCTTGCAGCTGCCAGTCATAGCGGACCCTTTCGAGATCGTTTATCAGGAGCGGAGCTGTGCTTGTCAACGTGGCCCTGGAACTTCTCTTGGAATCGCCGAGAAGATTCATCCCTGCCATCGTTCTGACTTTTTGGCTTATCGCTGCAATGCCCAGTGCCATTCTCTTGGCCCACCTCTTCCGTTAAAGGTTGCCCAAATGTTGCGCAAAGCATCGCCCTCCTTCTCTGCTTCTTCGGCGACCCGATGTTTCCAAGTCTCCTGCCAAGAAACCCTTCGGGCGCCTCCCCAGCCTCATCGTTGGCATTGCTACCGACGCTCCCTCTTCTTTCGCCATGGATCCCTTTCGTGTCTTTGGAAAGGAACATGAGGTCCCACCATTTGGTCCTCTCCAGGAACACCCAGGTTGCAAACCACGCTGCCGGATTCCGCCGCCAAGCACGCGCAGCTGCGAATCTCCAAGCCTTAGGTCGAGTCCTCGCTGAAATCGCCCCACATTGGGACCATCCTCAAATGGTTCTGGCTTCGCCCCTCGTTCTTCAGGGGGACGATGGGAAACACGTTGTTTCCCACCATGCTGCAAAGACACCCTCCTGGCACACCCGCAAATCCTAACCTTGGCATTCCTAGGAACGCCCCGCCTCTTACGTTCAGCCTGGTGGTACCTTCGGTGCCTTTCAAAAGAACCTTCTATGCCACGATGGGGTCCCCAGCACGAACGCCCATTGACACCAATGGGAACCAAGCCCCCACCACGTCAGGCTCCACATTGCAATCTGAATGCTCCAGGAGAGGCCATATCCTGAAATCCCAGGTCTGGAAACTCCCTTCTTCCTCCCCTGGAAGTACGCCACGAAACCCGGAAACCCCAGAGCTACGCTGGGAGATTTCCAGCGCCAGGATCAACCACGTGGCAACAGAACTTTTTTCCTACCGACGTTGGAAAACAATCACAGGAGGGGCCATACCGATCTCGAAGCACGTTGACCTTCCGTGGTCCGGCAACCAGGATTGGGAGGGTTTGCTGGAGATAGCCGGCTCTCTTGGATTCTCATCGGAAAGCCATAGCTGGCTCCAATCGCCCTGGCACCTTGGGAGAACAGTGTTGACCCTGGGACGTGGAGAATTTGCCGCCTAACGAGCCAACGCCAGCATCTTGGAGGAATGCTCCGATTGCAAACCTCAGGCAGTTGCATTCTTAAGCTCCACTCGAACACGTGCGCTGTATCTATCTCCCAAGCCCCACGTGGAGTCCCTGCCAACTTGGCCACTATGGGTCCCAGTGTCCTCCTTGAGATTTTTGCCCGCACCCAAAGGCCTGCCAATCATCTCGGACACTTCTGACAGATCCCTGATAACTACGGCAGGTCCTTATTCCACGAAAGGGGAACTTGTATTTGAATGATGCTTACATCACTCCTCCTGGAGTGGGTTTGAGTTTTTCTTGCACACGGACTGTTCAACGAGACTCTCTTGGATCTCCTCTTCCTTTCCCGCTGGTTTTTCTTTGTTTTTTTTTTTTCCCCAGAGGGTGCGGAAAGAATCGGGCTTCTTCTCTCCTCCTTCTGTGGTCCGGGCGCCATGGAAGAAGTGGTTTCCAGTTATCCTGCAAAGAGACACTCCCGGCACCCTCCAAAATCCTATCCTCTGCCTCTCTAGGAACGCTCTGTCTTCTTTCACCCCGTAGATACCTGAAAACCGTGGTGCTGAATTCCTCCACCGAGCACACGCAGCATCTTGCTCCACATTTTGCAATGAGAGGGATCCAGGAGAGGCAATACCTGCAGCGCGGCAGAACTCCCTGTCTTCCTCCCCTGCAAATATGCCACAACAAGCCCAGAGCGACACTGGGCGGATTTCCACCTCAAGGATCATCCACCTCCCCACACAACTCTGAAGAGAGACACTTGTAAACAATCACGGCCTGTGCAATGCTGTTCTCAAAGCTGCTTGATCTTTCCTGCTCCTGCGCTCAGGGCATTCAGTGTTGGGGATCCTCCCCCCCACCCCCGAGAGCCGAGAGATTGGCCCCCCAATCCCTGCTGCATCCTGGAAGGAAGGGTGAACCCTGCTGAAGCTGGCACTTGGAGAATTGGCTGAAAAGAAGCCATCACCAGTATTCTGGAGGCAGGCTTGGACTGGAATCCCATGGCAGATGCATTCCCAAGGTACGCTGCCACCCGTGTGCCGTTTCTCGCAGCCATGAGTTCGGTTGTCGCAAAATGGGCCCATTTATGTCCACACTTGAACTCTTGCAGCTTTCGACCATCCCTGGCCCGGCAATCCTATGGGACGCATTGGAGATCCGTATCAGGAGTGTAGCTGTTGAATTGAACATGGCTCTGGAACTTCTCTTCCAATCGGGGAGGAGATGCATCCGTCACCTCGTTTCTACCTTTCTCCTTTCACGTGGAATGCTGAGTGCCATTCCCTTTGGCACTGCCCTTCCGCCAACGCTATGCCAAGGTGGGGGACGGAACACCCCTTGCCCCTTCTTCAGCGATACCATGTGGAGCAAGTTGTTTCCAGCCCGTCCGGCAAAGAAACCCTTCGGGCACACTCCCCCATCCCAGCCTTGGCATCGCGTCCTTTGAAAAGAACGCGCTAGGCCACCATTTGGTCCTCTCCAGGAACACCCATTGAACCCATGGTGCCGAATTCCGCCACCAAGCACAGGCACCTGGGAATCCTCGAGCCTGAAGCCGAGTCCGCACCGAAACCGCCTACCATGTGGACCACTGCTAACCATTTGGCCTGGCGATCAGAGCGGCCACTTTGGAGAGCGTTCGTCCCTAGGGTCGCTCTTGTTGCTTCCAGCAGCCCTGGAACAACTACTTCAATTGGCGAAATAGTTCATCCGGCGTGCCCAATGCAACTCTCTTGGAACCTTCCCGTTCCTCGTAGCGTTCTTCAAATGGTTCTGCCTTCGTCCCTCGTTCTTCGACGCGTGGAACAAGTTGTTTCCAACCCATCCTGCACAGACACGCTTCTGGCACCCTCCGAAATCCTGTCCTTGGCATTGCTAGTTCCTAGCTCCCTCGGCATTCACCCCGGACACCTTTGGTGTCTTTCGAAAGAACATTCGGTCGCACGATTCGGTCCCCTCCCCTTCGGACGCCCATTGACACCAATGTGCTCAAATTGGGAACTAAGCACCACCAATATCCTCGCAGTCAGAGCGATCCAAGAGAGGCCGGGTCACGAAATCCCGAGTCTGGAAACTCCCTCCTTCCTCCCGGGGCAGTAGGCCAGGAAACCCCAGAGCCACCCTGGGGCATGGCCATCTCAAGGAGCAGCCCCTTGCCGGCACCACTTTGAACGGAGACATTTGGAAACAATCCCATGCTGTGCGAGACCCTTCTCAAAGCTGGGGGCCCTTTCCTGGCCCACCACTCGGGAAACCCAATGTTTCGGATTCTCCTCCTGAAGCCACACGTGGGCCCCCGTCTCTGTTGGACGTCGGAAGCAAGGCTGAACCTTGCGGAGCCTGGATGGTGGAGAAGCTGCTGCAAGGAAGCCATTCCCCCGTGTGCGGGAGGAAAGCTTGCCTGTGAAACCCATGGCAGTTGCATTCCCAAGGTACGCTGGAAGATGCCTGCCGTGCATCTCCAAGCCATGAGTTCGGTTCTCCCGAAATGGGCCCATCGGTCCCCCCTCGTCCTCTTGCAGCTGCCAGTCATAGCGGACCCTTTCGAGATCGTTTATCAGGAGCGGAGCTGTGCTTGTCAACGTGGCCCTGGAACTTCTCTTGGAATCGCCGAGAAGATTCATCCCTGCCATCGTTCTGACTTTTTGGCTTATCGCTGCAATGCCCAGTGCCATTCTCTTGGCCCACCTCTTCCGTTAAAGGTTGCCCAAATGTTGCGCAAAGCATCGCCCTCCTTCTCTGCTTCTTCGGCGACCCGATGTTTCCAAGTCTCCTGCCAAGAAACCCTTCGGGCGCCTCCCCAGCCTCATCGTTGGCATTGCTACCGACGCTCCCTCTTCTTTCGCCATGGATCCCTTTCGTGTCTTTGGAAAGGAACATGAGGTCCCACCATTTGGTCCTCTCCAGGAACACCCAGGTTGCAAACCACGCTGCCGGATTCCGCCGCCAAGCACGCGCAGCTGCGAATCTCCAAGCCTTAGGTCGAGTCCTCGCTGAAATCGCCCCACATTGGGACCATCCTCAAATGGTTCTGGCTTCGCCCCTCGTTCTTCAGGGGGACGATGGGAAACACGTTGTTTCCCACCATGCTGCAAAGACACCCTCCTGGCACACCCGCAAATCCTAACCTTGGCATTCCTAGGAACGCCCCGCCTCTTACGTTCAGCCTGGTGGTACCTTCGGTGCCTTTCAAAAGAACCTTCTATGCCACGATGGGGTCCCCAGCACGAACGCCCATTGACACCAATGGGAACCAAGCCCCCACCACGTCAGGCTCCACATTGCAATCTGAATGCTCCAGGAGAGGCCATATCCTGAAATCCCAGGTCTGGAAACTCCCTTCTTCCTCCCCTGGAAGTACGCCACGAAACCCGGAAACCCCAGAGCTACGCTGGGAGATTTCCAGCGCCAGGATCAACCACGTGGCAACAGAACTTTTTTCCTACCGACGTTGGAAAACAATCACAGGAGGGGCCATACCGATCTCGAAGCACGTTGACCTTCCGTGGTCCGGCAACCAGGATTGGGAGGGTTTGCTGGAGATAGCCGGCTCTCTTGGATTCTCATCGGAAAGCCATAGCTGGCTCCAATCGCCCTGGCACCTTGGGAGAACAGTGTTGACCCTGGGACGTGGAGAATTTGCCGCCTAACGAGCCAACGCCAGCATCTTGGAGGAATGCTCCGATTGCAAACCTCAGGCAGTTGCATTCTTAAGCTCCACTCGAACACGTGCGCTGTATCTATCTCCCAAGCCCCACGTGGAGTCCCTGCCAACTTGGCCACTATGGGTCCCAGTGTCCTCCTTGAGATTTTTGCCCGCACCCAAAGGCCTGCCAATCATCTCGGACACTTCTGACAGATCCCTGATAACTACGGCAGGTCCTTATTCCACGAAAGGGGAACTTGTATTTGAATGATGCTTACATCACTCCTCCTGGAGTGGGTTTGAGTTTTTCTTGCACACGGACTGTTCAACGAGACTCTCTTGGATCTCCTCTTCCTTTCCCGCTGGTTTTTCTTTGTTTTTTTTTTTTCCCCAGAGGGTGCGGAAAGAATCGGGCTTCTTCTCTCCTCCTTCTGTGGTCCGGGCGCCATGGAAGAAGTGGTTTCCAGTTATCCTGCAAAGAGACACTCCCGGCACCCTCCAAAATCCTATCCTCTGCCTCTCTAGGAACGCTCTGTCTTCTTTCACCCCGTAGATACCTGAAAACCGTGCTGCTGAATTCCTCCACCGAGCACACGCAGCATCTTGCTCCACATTTTGCAATGAGAGGGATCCAGGAGAGGCAATACCTGCAGCGCGGCAGAACTCCCTGTCTTCCTCCCCTGCAAATATGCCACAACAAGCCCAGAGCGACACTGGGCGGATTTCCACCTCAAGGATCATCCACCTCCCCACACAACTCTGAAGAGAGACACTTGTAAACAATCACGGCCTGTGCAATGCTGTTCTCAAAGCTGCTTGATCTTTCCTGCTCCTGCGCTCAGGGCATTCAGTGTTGGGGATCCTCCCCCCCACCCCCGAGAGCCGAGAGATTGGCCCCCCAATCCCTGCTGCATCCTGGAAGGAAGGGTGAACCCTGCTGAAGCTGGCACTTGGAGAATTGGCTGAAAAGAAGCCATCACCAGTATTCTGGAGGCAGGCTTGGACTGGAATCCCATGGCAGATGCATTCCCAAGGTACGCTGCCACCCGTGTGCCGTTTCTCGCAGCCATGAGTTCGGTTGTCGCAAAATGGGCCCATTTATGTCCACACTTGAACTCTTGCAGCTTTCGACCATCCCTGGCCCGGCAATCCTATGGGACGCATTGGAGATCCGTATCAGGAGTGTAGCTGTTGAATTGAACATGGCTCTGGAACTTCTCTTCCAATCGGGGAGGAGATGCATCCGTCACCTCGTTTCTACCTTTCTCCTTTCACGTGGAATGCTGAGTGCCATTCCCTTTGGCACTGCCCTTCCGCCAACGCTATGCCAAGGTGGGGGACGGAACACCCCTTGCCCCTTCTTCAGCGATACCATGTGGAGCAAGTTGTTTCCAGCCCGTCCGGCAAAGAAACCCTTCGGGCACACTCCCCCATCCCAGCCTTGGCATCGCGTCCTTTGAAAAGAACGCGCTAGGCCACCATTTGGTCCTCTCCAGGAACACCCATTGAACCCATGGTGCCGAATTCCGCCACCAAGCACAGGCACCTGGGAATCCTCGAGCCTGAAGCCGAGTCCGCACCGAAACCGCCTACCATGTGGACCACTGCTAACCATTTGGCCTGGCGATCAGAGCGGCCACTTTGGAGAGCGTTCGTCCCTAGGGTCGCTCTTGTTGCTTCCAGCAGCCCTGGAACAACTACTTCAATTGGCGAAATAGTTCATCCGGCGTGCCCAATGCAACTCTCTTGGAACCTTCCCGTTCCTCGTAGCGTTCTTCAAATGGTTCTGCCTTCGTCCCTCGTTCTTCGACGCGTGGAACAAGTTGTTTCCAACCCATCCTGCACAGACACGCTTCTGGCACCCTCCGAAATCCTGTCCTTGGCATTGCTAGTTCCTAGCTCCCTCGGCATTCACCCCGGACACCTTTGGTGTCTTTCGAAAGAACATTCGGTCGCACGATTCGGTCCCCTCCCCTTCGGACGCCCATTGACACCAATGTGCTCAAATTGGGAACTAAGCACCACCAATATCCTCGCAGTCAGAGCGATCCAAGAGAGGCCGGGTCACGAAATCCCGAGTCTGGAAACTCCCTCCTTCCTCCCGGGGCAGTAGGCCAGGAAACCCCAGAGCCACCCTGGGGCATGGCCATCTCAAGGAGCAGCCCCTTGCCGGCACCACTTTGAACGGAGACATTTGGAAACAATCCCATGCTGTGCGAGACCCTTCTCAAAGCTGGGGGCCCTTTCCTGGCCCACCACTCGGGAAACCCAATGTTTCGGATTCTCCTCCTGAAGCCACACGTGGGCCCCCGTCTCTGTTGGACGTCGGAAGCAAGGCTGAACCTTGCGGAGCCTGGATGGTGGAGAAGCTGCTGCAAGGAAGCCATTCCCCCGTGTGCGGGAGGAAAGCTTGCCTGTGAAACCCATGGCAGTTGCATTCCCAAGGTACGCTGGAAGATGCCTGCCGTGCATCTCCAAGCCATGAGTTCGGTTCTCCCGAAATGGGCCCATCGGTCCCCCCTCGTCCTCTTGCAGCTGCCAGTCATAGCGGACCCTTTCGAGATCGTTTATCAGGAGCGGAGCTGTGCTTGTCAACGTGGCCCTGGAACTTCTCTTGGAATCGCCGAGAAGATTCATCCCTGCCATCGTTCTGACTTTTTGGCTTATCGCTGCAATGCCCAGTGCCATTCTCTTGGCCCACCTCTTCCGTTAAAGGTTGCCCAAATGTTGCGCAAAGCATCGCCCTCCTTCTCTGCTTCTTCGGCGACCCGATGTTTCCAAGTCTCCTGCCAAGAAACCCTTCGGGCGCCTCCCCAGCCTCATCGTTGGCATTGCTACCGACGCTCCCTCTTCTTTCGCCATGGATCCCTTTCGTGTCTTTGGAAAGGAACATGAGGTCCCACCATTTGGTCCTCTCCAGGAACACCCAGGTTGCAAACCACGCTGCCGGATTCCGCCGCCAAGCACGCGCAGCTGCGAATCTCCAAGCCTTAGGTCGAGTCCTCGCTGAAATCGCCCCACATTGGGACCATCCTCAAATGGTTCTGGCTTCGCCCCTCGTTCTTCAGGGGGACGATGGGAAACACGTTGTTTCCCACCATGCTGCAAAGACACCCTCCTGGCACACCCGCAAATCCTAACCTTGGCATTCCTAGGAACGCCCCGCCTCTTACGTTCAGCCTGGTGGTACCTTCGGTGCCTTTCAAAAGAACCTTCTATGCCACGATGGGGTCCCCAGCACGAACGCCCATTGACACCAATGGGAACCAAGCCCCCACCACGTCAGGCTCCACATTGCAATCTGAATGCTCCAGGAGAGGCCATATCCTGAAATCCCAGGTCTGGAAACTCCCTTCTTCCTCCCCTGGAAGTACGCCACGAAACCCGGAAACCCCAGAGCTACGCTGGGAGATTTCCAGCGCCAGGATCAACCACGTGGCAACAGAACTTTTTTCCTACCGACGTTGGAAAACAATCACAGGAGGGGCCATACCGATCTCGAAGCACGTTGACCTTCCGTGGTCCGGCAACCAGGATTGGGAGGGTTTGCTGGAGATAGCCGGCTCTCTTGGATTCTCATCGGAAAGCCATAGCTGGCTCCAATCGCCCTGGCACCTTGGGAGAACAGTGTTGACCCTGGGACGTGGAGAATTTGCCGCCTAACGAGCCAACGCCAGCATCTTGGAGGAATGCTCCGATTGCAAACCTCAGGCAGTTGCATTCTTAAGCTCCACTCGAACACGTGCGCTGTATCTATCTCCCAAGCCCCACGTGGAGTCCCTGCCAACTTGGCCACTATGGGTCCCAGTGTCCTCCTTGAGATTTTTGCCCGCACCCAAAGGCCTGCCAATCATCTCGGACACTTCTGACAGATCCCTGATAACTACGGCAGGTCCTTATTCCACGAAAGGGGAACTTGTATTTGAATGATGCTTACATCACTCCTCCTGGAGTGGGTTTGAGTTTTTCTTGCACACGGACTGTTCAACGAGACTCTCTTGGATCTCCTCTTCCTTTCCCGCTGGTTTTTCTTTGTTTTTTTTTTTTCCCCAGAGGGTGCGGAAAGAATCGGGCTTCTTCTCTCCTCCTTCTGTGGTCCGGGCGCCATGGAAGAAGTGGTTTCCAGTTATCCTGCAAAGAGACACTCCCGGCACCCTCCAAAATCCTATCCTCTGCCTCTCTAGGAACGCTCTGTCTTCTTTCACCCCGTAGATACCTGAAAACCGTGCTGCTGAATTCCTCCACCGAGCACACGCAGCATCTTGCTCCACATTTTGCAATGAGAGGGATCCAGGAGAGGCAATACCTGCAGCGCGGCAGAACTCCCTGTCTTCCTCCCCTGCAAATATGCCACAACAAGCCCAGAGCGACACTGGGCGGATTTCCACCTCAAGGATCATCCACCTCCCCACACAACTCTGAAGAGAGACACTTGTAAACAATCACGGCCTGTGCAATGCTGTTCTCAAAGCTGCTTGATCTTTCCTGCTCCTGCGCTCAGGGCATTCAGTGTTGGGGATCCTCCCCCCCACCCCCGAGAGCCGAGAGATTGGCCCCCCAATCCCTGCTGCATCCTGGAAGGAAGGGTGAACCCTGCTGAAGCTGGCACTTGGAGAATTGGCTGAAAAGAAGCCATCACCAGTATTCTGGAGGCAGGCTTGGACTGGAATCCCATGGCAGATGCATTCCCAAGGTACGCTGCCACCCGTGTGCCGTTTCTCGCAGCCATGAGTTCGGTTGTCGCAAAATGGGCCCATTTATGTCCACACTTGAACTCTTGCAGCTTTCGACCATCCCTGGCCCGGCAATCCTATGGGACGCATTGGAGATCCGTATCAGGAGTGTAGCTGTTGAATTGAACATGGCTCTGGAACTTCTCTTCCAATCGGGGAGGAGATGCATCCGTCACCTCGTTTCTACCTTTCTCCTTTCACGTGGAATGCTGAGTGCCATTCCCTTTGGCACTGCCCTTCCGCCAACGCTATGCCAAGGTGGGGGACGGAACACCCCTTGCCCCTTCTTCAGCGATACCATGTGGAGCAAGTTGTTTCCAGCCCGTCCGGCAAAGAAACCCTTCGGGCACACTCCCCCATCCCAGCCTTGGCATCGCGTCCTTTGAAAAGAACGCGCTAGGCCACCATTTGGTCCTCTCCAGGAACACCCATTGAACCCATGGTGCCGAATTCCGCCACCAAGCACAGGCACCTGGGAATCCTCGAGCCTGAAGCCGAGTCCGCACCGAAACCGCCTACCATGTGGACCACTGCTAACCATTTGGCCTGGCGATCAGAGCGGCCACTTTGGAGAGCGTTCGTCCCTAGGGTCGCTCTTGTTGCTTCCAGCAGCCCTGGAACAACTACTTCAATTGGCGAAATAGTTCATCCGGCGTGCCCAATGCAACTCTCTTGGAACCTTCCCGTTCCTCGTAGCGTTCTTCAAATGGTTCTGCCTTCGTCCCTCGTTCTTCGACGCGTGGAACAAGTTGTTTCCAACCCATCCTGCACAGACACGCTTCTGGCACCCTCCGAAATCCTGTCCTTGGCATTGCTAGTTCCTAGCTCCCTCGGCATTCACCCCGGACACCTTTGGTGTCTTTCGAAAGAACATTCGGTCGCACGATTCGGTCCCCTCCCCTTCGGACGCCCATTGACACCAATGTGCTCAAATTGGGAACTAAGCACCACCAATATCCTCGCAGTCAGAGCGATCCAAGAGAGGCCGGGTCACGAAATCCCGAGTCTGGAAACTCCCTCCTTCCTCCCGGGGCAGTAGGCCAGGAAACCCCAGAGCCACCCTGGGGCATGGCCATCTCAAGGAGCAGCCCCTTGCCGGCACCACTTTGAACGGAGACATTTGGAAACAATCCCATGCTGTGCGAGACCCTTCTCAAAGCTGGGGGCCCTTTCCTGGCCCACCACTCGGGAAACCCAATGTTTCGGATTCTCCTCCTGAAGCCACACGTGGGCCCCCGTCTCTGTTGGACGTCGGAAGCAAGGCTGAACCTTGCGGAGCCTGGATGGTGGAGAAGCTGCTGCAAGGAAGCCATTCCCCCGTGTGCGGGAGGAAAGCTTGCCTGTGAAACCCATGGCAGTTGCATTCCCAAGGTACGCTGGAAGATGCCTGCCGTGCATCTCCAAGCCATGAGTTCGGTTCTCCCGAAATGGGCCCATCGGTCCCCCCTCGTCCTCTTGCAGCTGCCAGTCATAGCGGACCCTTTCGAGATCGTTTATCAGGAGCGGAGCTGTGCTTGTCAACGTGGCCCTGGAACTTCTCTTGGAATCGCCGAGAAGATTCATCCCTGCCATCGTTCTGACTTTTTGGCTTATCGCTGCAATGCCCAGTGCCATTCTCTTGGCCCACCTCTTCCGTTAAAGGTTGCCCAAATGTTGCGCAAAGCATCGCCCTCCTTCTCTGCTTCTTCGGCGACCCGATGTTTCCAAGTCTCCTGCCAAGAAACCCTTCGGGCGCCTCCCCAGCCTCATCGTTGGCATTGCTACCGACGCTCCCTCTTCTTTCGCCATGGATCCCTTTCGTGTCTTTGGAAAGGAACATGAGGTCCCACCATTTGGTCCTCTCCAGGAACACCCAGGTTGCAAACCACGCTGCCGGATTCCGCCGCCAAGCACGCGCAGCTGCGAATCTCCAAGCCTTAGGTCGAGTCCTCGCTGAAATCGCCCCACATTGGGACCATTTTTGACCTTTCCGCCTAGCCGGTAGAGCCGTCTCTTTTGAGAGGGTTCATCCCTAGAGTTGACGGGGCCGTAGATCCAAAGGCCCTGGAACAACTACGTGAATTGGACAGAGAGTGTGTCCTTGGCGTAGATTTCGCACAGGGCATGCACGATGAATCTCTCTGGGAACGTGCTCATCCTTGGCCACTCCTCAAATGGTTCTGGCCTCGCCCCTCGTTCTTCAGGGGGACGATGGGAAACACGTTGTTTCCCACCATGCTGCAAAGACACCCTCCTGGCACACCCGCAAATCCTAACCTTGGCATTCCTAGGAACGCCCCGCCTCTTACGTTCAGCCTGGTGGTACCTTCGGTGCCTTTCAAAAGAACCTTCTATGCCACGATGGGGTCCCCAGCACGAACGCCCATTGACACCAATGGGAACCAAGCCCCCACCACGTCAGGCTCCACATTGCAATCTGAATGCTCCAGGAGAGGCCATATCCTGAAATCCCAGGTCTGGAAACTCCCTTCTTCCTCCCCTGGAAGTACGCCACGAAACCCGGAAACCCCAGAGCTACGCTGGGAGATTTCCAGCGCCAGGATCAACCACGTGGCAACAGAACTTTTTTCCTACCGACGTTGGAAAACAATCACAGGAGGGGCCATACCGATCTCGAAGCACGTTGACCTTCCGTGGTCCGGCAACCAGGATTGGGAGGGTTTGCTGGAGATAGCCGGCTCTCTTGGATTCTCATCGGAAAGCCATAGCTGGCTCCAATCGCCCTGGCACCTTGGGAGAACAGTGTTGACCCTGGGACGTGGAGAATTTGCCGCCTAACGAGCCAACGCCAGCATCTTGGAGGAATGCTCCGATTGCAAACCTCAGGCAGTTGCATTCTTAAGCTCCACTCGAACACGTGCGCTGTATCTATCTCCCAAGCCCCACGTGGAGTCCCTGCCAACTTGGCCACTATGGGTCCCAGTGTCCTCCTTGAGATTTTTGCCCGCACCCAAAGGCCTGCCAATCATCTCGGACACTTCTGACAGATCCCTGATAACTACGGCAGGTCCTTATTCCACGAAAGGGGAACTTGTATTTGAATGATGCTTACATCACTCCTCCTGGAGTGGGTTTGAGTTTTTCTTGCACACGGACTGTTCAACGAGACTCTCTTGGATCTCCTCTTCCTTTCCCGCTGGTTTTTCTTTGTTTTTTTTTTTTCCCCAGAGGGTGCGGAAAGAATCGGGCTTCTTCTCTCCTCCTTCTGTGGTCCGGGCGCCATGGAAGAAGTGGTTTCCAGTTATCCTGCAAAGAGACACTCCCGGCACCCTCCAAAATCCTATCCTCTGCCTCTCTAGGAACGCTCTGTCTTCTTTCACCCCGTAGATACCTGAAAACCGTGCTGCTGAATTCCTCCACCGAGCACACGCAGCATCTTGCTCCACATTTTGCAATGAGAGGGATCCAGGAGAGGCAATACCTGCAGCGCGGCAGAACTCCCTGTCTTCCTCCCCTGCAAATATGCCACAACAAGCCCAGAGCGACACTGGGCGGATTTCCACCTCAAGGATCATCCACCTCCCCACACAACTCTGAAGAGAGACACTTGTAAACAATCACGGCCTGTGCAATGCTGTTCTCAAAGCTGCTTGATCTTTCCTGCTCCTGCGCTCAGGGCATTCAGTGTTGGGGATCCTCCCCCCCACCCCCGAGAGCCGAGAGATTGGCCCCCCAATCCCTGCTGCATCCTGGAAGGAAGGGTGAACCCTGCTGAAGCTGGCACTTGGAGAATTGGCTGAAAAGAAGCCATCACCAGTATTCTGGAGGCAGGCTTGGACTGGAATCCCATGGCAGATGCATTCCCAAGGTACGCTGCCACCCGTGTGCCGTTTCTCGCAGCCATGAGTTCGGTTGTCGCAAAATGGGCCCATTTATGTCCACACTTGAACTCTTGCAGCTTTCGACCATCCCTGGCCCGGCAATCCTATGGGACGCATTGGAGATCCGTATCAGGAGTGTAGCTGTTGAATTGAACATGGCTCTGGAACTTCTCTTCCAATCGGGGAGGAGATGCATCCGTCACCTCGTTTCTACCTTTCTCCTTTCACGTGGAATGCTGAGTGCCATTCCCTTTGGCACTGCCCTTCCGCCAACGCTATGCCAAGGTGGGGGACGGAACACCCCTTGCCCCTTCTTCAGCGATACCATGTGGAGCAAGTTGTTTCCAGCCCGTCCGGCAAAGAAACCCTTCGGGCACACTCCCCCATCCCAGCCTTGGCATCGCGTCCTTTGAAAAGAACGCGCTAGGCCACCATTTGGTCCTCTCCAGGAACACCCATTGAACCCATGGTGCCGAATTCCGCCACCAAGCACAGGCACCTGGGAATCCTCGAGCCTGAAGCCGAGTCCGCACCGAAACCGCCTACCATGTGGACCACTGCTAACCATTTGGCCTGGCGATCAGAGCGGCCACTTTGGAGAGCGTTCGTCCCTAGGGTCGCTCTTGTTGCTTCCAGCAGCCCTGGAACAACTACTTCAATTGGCGAAATAGTTCATCCGGCGTGCCCAATGCAACTCTCTTGGAACCTTCCCGTTCCTCGTAGCGTTCTTCAAATGGTTCTGCCTTCGTCCCTCGTTCTTCGACGCGTGGAACAAGTTGTTTCCAACCCATCCTGCACAGACACGCTTCTGGCACCCTCCGAAATCCTGTCCTTGGCATTGCTAGTTCCTAGCTCCCTCGGCATTCACCCCGGACACCTTTGGTGTCTTTCGAAAGAACATTCGGTCGCACGATTCGGTCCCCTCCCCTTCGGACGCCCATTGACACCAATGTGCTCAAATTGGGAACTAAGCACCACCAATATCCTCGCAGTCAGAGCGATCCAAGAGAGGCCGGGTCACGAAATCCCGAGTCTGGAAACTCCCTCCTTCCTCCCGGGGCAGTAGGCCAGGAAACCCCAGAGCCACCCTGGGGCATGGCCATCTCAAGGAGCAGCCCCTTGCCGGCACCACTTTGAACGGAGACATTTGGAAACAATCCCATGCTGTGCGAGACCCTTCTCAAAGCTGGGGGCCCTTTCCTGGCCCACCACTCGGGAAACCCAATGTTTCGGATTCTCCTCCTGAAGCCACACGTGGGCCCCCGTCTCTGTTGGACGTCGGAAGCAAGGCTGAACCTTGCGGAGCCTGGATGGTGGAGAAGCTGCTGCAAGGAAGCCATTCCCCCGTGTGCGGGAGGAAAGCTTGCCTGTGAAACCCATGGCAGTTGCATTCCCAAGGTACGCTGGAAGATGCCTGCCGTGCATCTCCCAGCCATGAGTTCGGTTCTCCCGAAATGGGCCCATCGGTCCCCCCTCGTCCTCTTGCAGCTGCCAGTCATAGCGGACCCTTTCGAGATCGTTTATCAGGAGCGG
The DNA here is from genome assembly GCF_027887165.1 of Monodelphis domestica. Lineage (NCBI taxonomy): Eukaryota > Metazoa > Chordata > Mammalia > Didelphimorphia > Didelphidae > Monodelphis > Monodelphis domestica. Next base: position 154,988 of record NW_026605002.1, read on the forward strand.
AGCTGTGCTTGTCAACGTGGCCCTGGAACTTCTCTTGGAATCGCCGAGAAGATTCATCCCTGCCATCGTTCTGACTTTTTGGCTTATCGCTGCAATGCCCAGTGCCATTCTCTTGGCCCACCTCTTCCGTTAAAGGTTGCCCAAATGTTGCGCAAAGCATCGCCCTCCTTCTCTGCTTCTTCGGCGACCCGATGTTTCCAAGTCTCCTGCCAAGAAACCCTTCGGGCGCCTCCCCAGCCTCATCGTTGGCATTGCTACCGACGCTCCCTCTTCTTTCGCCATGGATCCCTTTCGTGTCTTTGGAAAGGAACATGAGGTCCCACCATTTGGTCCTCTCCAGGAACACCCAGGTTGCAAACCACGCTGCCGGATTCCGCCGCCAAGCACGCGCAGCTGCGAATCTCCAAGCCTTAGGTCGAGTCCTCGCTGAAATCGCCCCACATTGGGACCATTTTTGACCTTTCCGCCTAGCCGGTAGAGCCGTCTCTTTTGAGAGGGTTCATCCCTAGAGTTGACGGGGCCGTAGATCCAAAGGCCCTGGAACAACTACGTGAATTGGACAGAGAGTGTGTCCTTGGCGTAGATTTCGCACAGGGCATGCACGATGAATCTCTCTGGGAACGTGCTCATCCTTGGCCACTCCTCAAATGGTTCTGGCCTCGCCCCTCGTTCTTCAGGGGGACGATGGGAAACACGTTGTTTCCCACCATGCTGCAAAGACACCCTCCTGGCACACCCGCAAATCCTAACCTTGGCATTCCTAGGAACGCCCCGCCTCTTACGTTCAGCCTGGTGGTACCTTCGGTGCCTTTCAAAAGAACCTTCTATGCCACGATGGGGTCCCCAGCACGAACGCCCATTGACACCAATGGGAACCAAGCCCCCACCACGTCAGGCTCCACATTGCAATCTGAATGCTCCAGGAGAGGCCATATCCTGAAATCCCAGGTCTGGAAACTCCCTTCTTCCTCCCCTGGAAGTACGCCACGAAACCCGGAAACCCCAGAGCTACGCTGGGAGATTTCCAGCGCCAGGATCAACCACGTGGCAACAGAACTTTTTTCCTACCGACGTTGGAAAACAATCACAGGAGGGGCCATACCGATCTCGAAGCACGTTGACCTTCCGTGGTCCGGCAACCAGGATTGGGAGGGTTTGCTGGAGATAGCCGGCTCTCTTGGATTCTCATCGGAAAGCCATAGCTGGCTCCAATCGCCCTGGCACCTTGGGAGAACAGTGTTGACCCTGGGACGTGGAGAATTTGCCGCCTAACGAGCCAACGCCAGCATCTTGGAGGAATGCTCCGATTGCAAACCTCAGGCAGTTGCATTCTTAAGCTCCACTCGAACACGTGCGCTGTATCTATCTCCCAAGCCCCACGTGGAGTCCCTGCCAACTTGGCCACTATGGGTCCCAGTGTCCTCCTTGAGATTTTTGCCCGCACCCAAAGGCCTGCCAATCATCTCGGACACTTCTGACAGATCCCTGATAACTACGGCAGGTCCTTATTCCACGAAAGGGGAACTTGTATTTGAATGATGCTTACATCACTCCTCCTGGAGTGGGTTTGAGTTTTTCTTGCACACGGACTGTTCAACGAGACTCTCTTGGATCTCCTCTTCCTTTCCCGCTGGTTTTTCTTTGTTTTTTTTTTCCCCAGAGGGTGCGGAAAGAATCGGGCTTCTTCTCTCCTCCTTCTGTGGTCCGGGCGCCATGGAAGAAGTGGTTTCCAGTTATCCTGCAAAGAGACACTCCCGGCACCCTCCAAAATCCTATCCTCTGCCTCTCTAGGAACGCTCTGTCTTCTTTCACCCCGTAGATACCTGAAAACCGTGGTGCTGAATTCCTCCACCGAGCACACGCAGCATCTTGCTCCACATTTTGCAATGAGAGGGATCCAGGAGAGGCAATACCTGCAGCGCGGCAGAACTCCCTGTCTTCCTCCCCTGCAAATATGCCACAACAAGCCCAGAGCGACACTGGGCGGATTTCCACCTCAAGGATCATCCACCTCCCCACACAACTCTGAAGAGAGACACTTGTAAACAATCACGGCCTGTGCAATGCTGTTCTCAAAGCTGCTTGATCTTTCCTGCTCCTGCGCTCAGGGCATTCAGTGTTGGGGATCCTCCCCCCCACCCCCGAGAGCCGAGAGATTGGCCCCCCAATCCCTGCTGCATCCTGGAAGGAAGGGTGAACCCTGCTGAAGCTGGCACTTGGAGAATTGGCTGAAAAGAAGCCATCACCAGTATTCTGGAGGCAGGCTTGGACTTGAATCCCATGGCAGATGCATTCCCAAGGTACGCTGCCACCCGTGTGCCGTTTCTCACAGCCATGAGTTCGGTTGTCGCAAAATGGGCCCATTTATGTCCACACTTGAACTCTTGCAGCTTTCGACCATCCCTGGCCCGGCAATCCTATGGGACGCATTGGAGATCCGTATCAGGAGTGTAGCTGTTGAATTGAACATGGCTCTGGAACTTCTCTTCCAATCGGGGAGGAGATGCATCCGTCACCTTGTTTCTACCTTTCTCCTTTCACGTGGAATGCTGAGTGCCATTCCCTTTGGCACTGCCCTTCCGCCAACGCTATGCCAAGGTGGGGGACGGAACACCCCTTGCCCCTTCTTCAGCGATACCATGTGGAGCAAGTTGTTTCCAGCCCGTCCGGCAAAGAAACCCTTCGGGCACACTCCCCCATCCCAGCCTTGGCATCGCGTCCTTTGAAAAGAACGCGCTAGGCCACCATTTGGTCCTCTCCAGGAACACCCATTGAACCCATGGTGCCGAATTCCGCCACCAAGCACAGGCACCTGGGAATCCTCGAGCCTGAAGCCGAGTCCGCACCGAAACCGCCTACCATGTGGACCACTGCTAACCATTTGGCCTGGCGATCAGAGCGGCCACTTTGGAGAGCGTTCGTCCCTAGGGTCGCTCTTGTTGCTTCCAGCAGCCCTGGAACAACTACTTCAATTGGCGAAATAGTTCATCCGGCGTGCCCAATGCAACTCTCTTGGAACCTTCCCGTTCCTCGTAGCGTTCTTCAAATGGTTCTGCCTTCGTCCCTCGTTCTTCGACGCGTGGAACAAGTTGTTTCCAACCCATCCTGCACAGACACGCTTCTGGCACCCTCCGAAATCCTGTCCTTGGCATTGCTAGTTCCTAGCTCCCTCGGCATTCACCCCGGACACCTTTGGTGTCTTTCGAAAGAACATTCGGTCGCACGATTCGGTCCCCTCCCCTTCGGACGCCCATTGACACCAATGTGCTCAAATTGGGAACTAAGCACCACCAATATCCTCGCAGTCAGAGCGATCCAAGAGAGGCCGGGTCACGAAATCCCGAGTCTGGAAACTCCCTCCTTCCTCCCGGGGCAGTAGGCCAGGAAACCCCAGAGCCACCCTGGGGCATGGCCATCTCAAGGAGCAGCCCCTTGCCGGCACCACTTTGAACGGAGACATTTGGAAACAATCCCATGCTGTGCGAGACCCTTCTCAAAGCTGGGGGCCCTTTCCTGGCCCACCACTCGGGAAACCCAATGTTTCGGATTCTCCTCCTGAAGCCACACGTGGGCCCCCGTCTCTGTTGGACGTCGGAAGCAAGGCTGAACCGTGCGGAGCCTGGATGGTGGAGAAGCTGCTGCAAGGAAGCCATTCCCCCGTGTGCGGGAGGAAAGCTTGCCTGTGAAACCCATGGCAGTTGCATTCCCAAGGTACGCTGGAAGATGCCTGCCGTGCATCTCCCAGCCATGAGTTCGGTTCTCCCGAAATGGGCCCATCGGTCCCCCCTCGTCCTCTTGCAGCTGCCAGTCATAGCGGACCCTTTCGAGATCGTTTATCAGGAGCGGAGCTGTGCTTGTCAACGTGGCCCTGGAACTTCTCTTGGAATCGCCGAGAAGATTCATCCCTGCCATCGTTCTGACTTTTTTGCTTATAGCTGCAATGCCCAGTGCCATTCTCTTGGCCCACCTCTTCCGTTAAAGGTTGCCCAAATGTTGCGCAAAGCATCGCCCTCCTTCTCTGCTTCTTCGGCGACCCGATGTTTCCAAGTCTCCTGCCAAGAAACCCTTCGGGCGCCTCCCCAGCCTCATCGTTGGCATTGCTACCGACGCTCCCTCTTCTTTCGCCATGGATCCCTTTCGTGTCTTTGGAAAGGAACATGAGGTCCCACCATTTGGTCCTCTCCAGGAACACCCAGGTTGCAAACCACGCTGCCGGATTCCGCCGCCAAGCACGCGCAGCTGCGAATCTCCAAGCCTTAGGTCGAGTCCTCGCTGAAATCGCCCCACATTGGGACCATTTTTGACCTTTCCGCCTAGCCGGTAGAGCCGTCTCTTTTGAGAGGGTTCATCCCTAGAGTTGACGGGGCCGTAGATCCAAAGGCCCTGGAACAACTACGTGAATTGGACAGAGAGTGTGTCCTTGGCGTAGATTTCGCACAGGGCATGCACGATGAATCTCTCTGGGAACGTGCTCATCCTTGGCCACTCCTCAAATGGTTCTGGCCTCGCCCCTCGTTCTTCAGGGGGACGATGGGAAACACGTTGTTTCCCACCATGCTGCAAAGACACCCTCCTGGCACACCCGCAAATCCTAACCTTGGCATTCCTAGGAACGCCCCGCCTCTTACGTTCAGCCTGGTGGTACCTTCGGTGCCTTTCAAAAGAACCTTCTATGCCACGATGGGGTCCCCAGCACGAACGCCCATTGACACCAATGGGAACCAAGCCCCCACCACGTCAGGCTCCACATTGCAATCTGAATGCTCCAGGAGAGGCCATATCCTGAAATCCCAGGTCTGGAAACTCCCTTCTTCCTCCCCTGGAAGTACGCCACGAAACCCGGAAACCCCAGAGCTACGCTGGGAGATTTCCAGCGCCAGGATCAACCACGTGGCAACAGAACTTTTTTCCTACCGACGTTGGAAAACAATCACAGGAGGGGCCATACCGATCTCGAAGCACGTTGACCTTCCGTGGTCCGGCAACCAGGATTGGGAGGGTTTGCTGGAGATAGCCGGCTCTCTTGGATTCTCATCGGAAAGCCATAGCTGGCTCCAATCGCCCTGGCACCTTGGGAGAACAGTGTTGACCCTGGGACGTGGAGAATTTGCCGCCTAACGAGCCAACGCCAGCATCTTGGAGGAATGCTCCGATTGCAAACCTCAGGCAGTTGCATTCTTAAGCTCCACTCGAACACGTGCGCTGTATCTATCTCCCAAGCCCCACGTGGAGTCCCTGCCAACTTGGCCACTATGGGTCCCAGTGTCCTCCTTGAGATTTTTGCCCGCACCCAAAGGCCTGCCAATCATCTCGGACACTTCTGACAGATCCCTGATAACTACGGCAGGTCCTTATTCCACGAAAGGGGAACTTGTATTTGAATGATGCTTACATCACTCCTCCTGGAGTGGGTTTGAGTTTTTCTTGCACACGGACTGTTCAACGAGACTCTCTTGGATCTCCTCTTCCTTTCCCGCTGGTTTTTCTTTGTTTTTTTTTTCCCCAGAGGGTGCGGAAAGAATCGGGCTTCTTCTCTCCTCCTTCTGTGGTCCGGGCGCCATGGAAGAAGTGGTTTCCAGTTATCCTGCAAAGAGACACTCCCGGCACCCTCCAAAATCCTATCCTCTGCCTCTCTAGGAACGCTCTGTCTTCTTTCACCCCGTAGATACCTGAAAACCGTGGTGCTGAATTCCTCCACCGAGCACACGCAGCATCTTGCTCCACATTTTGCAATGAGAGGGATCCAGGAGAGGCAATACCTGCAGCGCGGCAGAACTCCCTGTCTTCCTCCCCTGCAAATATGCCACAACAAGCCCAGAGCGACACTGGGCGGATTTCCACCTCAAGGATCATCCACCTCCCCACACAACTCTGAAGAGAGACACTTGTAAACAATCACGGCCTGTGCAATGCTGTTCTCAAAGCTGCTTGATCTTTCCTGCTCCTGCGCTCAGGGCATTCAGTGTTGGGGATCCTCCCCCCACCCCCGAGAGCCGAGAGATTGGCCCCCCAATCCCTGCTGCATCCTGGAAGGAAGGGTGAACCCTGCTGAAGCTGGCACTTGGAGAATTGGCTGAAAAGAAGCCATCACCAGTATTCTGGAGGCAGGCTTGGACTTGAATCCCATGGCAGATGCATTCCCAAGGTACGCTGCCACCCGTGTGCCGTTTCTCGCAGCCATGAGTTCGGTTGTCGCAAAATGGGCCCATTTATGTCCACACTTGAACTCTTGCAGCTTTCGACCATCCCTGGCCCGGCAATCCTATGGGACGCATTGGAGATCCGTATCAGGAGTGTAGCTGTTGAATTGAACATGGCTCTGGAACTTCTCTTCCAATCGGGGAGGAGATGCATCCGTCACCTCGTTTCTACCTTTCTCCTTTCACGTGGAATGCTGAGTGCCATTCCCTTTGGCACTGCCCTTCCGCCAACGCTATGCCAAGGTGGGGGACGGAACACCCCTTGCCCCTTCTTCAGCGATACCATGTGGAGCAAGTTGTTTCCAGCCCGTCCGGCAAAGAAACCCTTCGGGCACACTCCCCCATCCCAGCCTTGGCATCGCGTCCTTTGAAAAGAACGCGCTATGCCACCATTTGGTCCTCTCCAGGAACACCCATTGAACCCATGGTGCCGAATTCCGCCACCAAGCACAGGCACCTGGGAATCCTCGAGCCTGAAGCCGAGTCCGCACCGAAACCGCCTACCATGTGGACCACTGCTAACCATTTGGCCTGGCAATCAGAGCGGCCACTTTGGAGAGCGTTCGTCCCTAGGGTCGCTCTTGTTGCTTCCAGCAGCCCTGGAACAACTACTTCAATTGGCGAAATAGTTCATCCGGCGTGCCCAATGCAACTCTCTTGGAACCTTCCCGTTCCTCGTAGCGTTCTTCAAATGGTTCTGCCTTCGTCCCTCGTTCTTCGACGCGTGGAACAAGTTGTTTCCAACCCATCCTGCACAGACACACTTCTGGCACCCTCCGAAATCCTGTCCTTGGCATTGCTAGTTCCTAGCTCCCTTGGCATTCACCCCGGACACCTTTGGTGTCTTTCGAAAGAACATTCGGTCGCACGATTCGGTCCCCTCCCCTTCGGACGCCCATTGACACCAATGTGCTCAAATTGGGAACTAAGCACCACCAATATCCTCGCAGTCAGAGCGATCCAAGAGAGGCCGGGTCACGAAATCCCGAGTCTGGAAACTCCCTCCTTCCTCCCGGGGCAGTAGGCCAGGAAACCCCAGAGCCACCCTGGGGCATGGCCATCTCAAGGAGCAGCCCCTTGCCGGCACCACTTTGAACGGAGACATTTGGAAACAATCCCATGCTGTGCGAGACCCTTCTCAAAGCTGGGGGCCCTTTCCTGGCCCACCATTCATGAAATCCCTTCTTCTTCCCCTGGAAGTATGACACGAAACCCCAGAGCTACCTTAGGATATTTTTATCTAAAGAATCAACTATGTGCAACAGACCTTTTTAATATAGATGCTGGTAGACAATCACATCATGGACAATTCCGTTCCCTAATCACTTTGACCTTTCATTGTCCTGCAACCAGGATTGGGATTATTTGTTGGAGATATCTGGCTCCCTTTGATTCTCATGGTAAAGTCATACCTGACTCCAATCACCCTTGTCCCTTGTTATGTAGTTTGAACTGTGTTGAGTCTGGGATTTAGAGAATTTGCTACCAAATGGACTAACGCCAATATCTTGGTGGAATATTTAAGCAATGTGAACAGATAATGTCCTAATATTGTTCCTCGTTCATTTTTCACACCGTTAAAAAAATGAGTCTGTGTGCATAAATTCAAACTTCTTTAATCATTTTTTATTTTAAACAATGTTTCCAGACAAAAAATTATAAATAAAACTCCATGAAGAACATTCTCAATTGTTTTACTATCAGCTGTTCATAGACACTTTGAAAAATATACAAAAACTAAGCAACAAGTTAGAACAAGGTAATATACAACTCAGTAACTGTAAACTTTACAATCAAAAAGAAAATTGCAAAAAATTTATCATTTAAGGCGATGTAGATTGATAAGTCTTCTGGATTTTTTTGCAAGTTATGAGAAAATAATGTATTTCTGGTCAGAAATTCACGTTTTCCACTTCACTCTCCCCTGGAAAAAAATTAATTAGAAGTTAATTCATTTGTAATTTTAATGCCTGTTATCAGTTCTGCAAAGCATTTTCCTATTCCAATTTTTATATTCTCAAATGTCTTTGTCAAGATCTTAATTAAATTTGTCCTAAGTAGTTGAATCCTAATTAATGGTCACAATTCAGTTCAGCCTTCTCTGCAACCTGTAGTGTTATAGATGTCAAAATAATGAGAGGTTCCACCCTAATTTTCAAATTTACTGAAAAGTTCTCTATAAATTATTTTGGTAGTGTTCTGGTCCATACTTAGAATAGTTATAACCTGGCACAATGACTTATACAATGAATGCTTTGGGTAGGTATGAATTCTATGTATTATATAAATTTATGCAACATTACAATTGTTGAACACCCCTTTCATTCTTTGAAATTCTCTCTTTTCATGGCTTTTTGGTAGTCTTCTATAACTTTTCCTTCTGTTTCTTATTCTCATGCTCCTTTAATTATTTTAAAACCGAGGTTCCAGAAGTAATAGTTTTCAATTCTATTGCTATTCAAGTAACTAATGTTTATCTCCCTATTTAAATAACAATATGCCCAAAGATAAATTCGCAACTCTTCTTACCTGTACTTACCTGTACTCCTCCAGCCTTACCTATTTTTATAAATGATAGCACTATTTATCCTATATAATAGTAATGCTGTAAAAGAATTTATTTCCCAAAACTTCTTTCTAATCTGTTTCTTCCTTTTTGTTTCCACTACTGACACGTTTATATATATAATATTGTACAGCCTGGCAACAATTTACAACCCAAACTCTTTGCCTCCAGCCACATGTCCAAATCATTTTCCCTTTTTGTTGATCTGATCTGATTCAGTATTTTTAACTAAAAACCTTCAGTATTTCCCCATTGCTTATAACATTTTATAAGTAGAATGTTTCCTCAACTTTTGAATTCAAATCAAATAGCTTTCAATATCCATCACCCATTTATTAGTAAAAATCCTTACTAAGATTAACACTTCATACGTTTTTTACTGATCTACCAAAATTGAAATAAATTTTCCTTCTTTTGGAAACCATAAAGCACTTTTAACTACTCTTATTATTTTTAATAGTCTTATTTTATCCATATTCCTTTTCCTGCTGATCTTTCAAAACTTAACAGTGAGGAAACTGGGGAATTCTGAAAATCTTCCACAAAGGGAGACATAATGGAATGTTCCATTTTTATATCTTTCTCAGCACCTAAGAACTCACAAAATCATACATTCAGATAGGAATTAGAATTTGGAAGTGTTTTGCAATAGACATGGGGCGAAGTGATATATACATAATGTACTCCAAAATTGAGAGAAAGTGCCTGATTTTTTCAATGTGATGACCACAGGAGGGAGTTGAGGGAAAAACAAAAGTAAAGTAATTTCCAGGCTCCTAAGTTGGAAAAGCTAAAAGTATCATCATATCACAAGGTAAAAGTTTAATATTTGTTACAATAAACTAAAATGAGTATATAATATAATATAATGTACTTCTCTAGCTGGCAGCTTTTTGATGTTTGAGGTTTTTTTTTAAGCCCTCAATAATGGAATGACTTGGGTCCAAAGAAATGAAAGTTTCTTTTAGGAAAAAATGAGTACATTTTTATTCATAACACCAACAAACATGGTTTCTGCTAATTTAATGGATGTAATGTATTATTGATACCAACATTCTTTTAATTCACAGCTATGTTTCTTAGTAATTATATAGTTTTTATGTGATCATTAATTTTTTTCTTCTTTTGAGAAACTGTTTATAACATCCAGAGTTCAACATGACTTTTAGATTTTTTAAATGTTCTTAAAGTTCACAGTTCACATCAACCGAGTTTATGTAGTCCAAGAAATTCTTCTGCAACACACCTAAGAAGTGAATATCCAAAATTTGCTTAATGACATCTAATACAGAAGAAATTTCTACCTGTTAAGATGAACTTACTTCATTTTTTGAGAAGTTTCAATTAATAACATTTTGCTGACATAAAGGGTTAAATCTAGTGCTAAGCACATAGTGAATACTTTAAAAATATCCATCACTAGGATGTTCATTTAGAGTCAACAGCATGGAAATAGGTTCTGATAAAGGACACAAGTAATATCCAATGAAATTGCACATTGGCTGTGGAAAGGGTGGGTGGTGGGGAAGGGAGGGAAACAATGTGATTATTGTAACAAAACAATAATCTTCTAAGTTGACTAAATAAACTAATTCAAGTAGAAAAAATAAAAATAAAAATATCCATCAATTCATATATTTCTTCTTTCTTTTCTTCTCTCATTATCTCTCCCTCTATGTCACTACCTTATTTCAATTTTTACATAAATGTGTGTGTACTCATGCATATGTACAGAAACATAAAATCATGATTTTTTTTTAAATGAATCTTTGCTTTACTCTCCTTTCAGAGAAATAAAGAAGTCAATTGTTTGACTTTTGGAACACATTTTTCAATAGAAACAATTTTTGTAATCTTTAGGTTTAACATGGATATTTCAACGAAAAATCCAAAACACTTCTGCTTAGATATTTATGGTAACATGCACATAAGTTTATGTGTCCTTTGGCGGGGCTCTCTTACCTTTATCTGTGTTTATCGGAAGATTTATGAGTACACTTACCATTAAGGAAAAAAGTTGATCTCTTTATTGGCATGCTTATAAAACATTATTAAAAATAGAATCATAAATCCTATTACAAATTATAAATACAGAATCACTTCATTTAGAATTGGATTGAACTTTACACATATATAATGGGATAGCCATCAGAAATATCTGGTTTTAATCACAGTCATACCAATCATTTGGCCATGGATAAGTAATTTAAACTGAATTTCATTTCTTCATCATTACAGTTAACAAAAACTGTAGACTTTAACTTACAATATTGCTATAACTATCAAATGAGATAATATTGATAGAAGAGCTACCTCAATCTCTTTCAAAAGATAATTTGTAACTCTTGAAAGAGATTTTTATTCAGGTTTTTCATGGGTTTAAAGACTCTAAGGTACCAGAAAGAAGATAATGGGAAAATTAGGTAAAATATATTAAATATATATAAAGGAGGAGGCTGGGAAGAAGAAATAAAGGAATGAGTAGAATAAAAAATGAAAAAAAAGAATGAGCAAATATAGGAAACTTTTTATTTTAGGATGAAAAGTACCCCCCAAAAAAGGTTATAATTAGGGTGTGTTCAAAATGTCATTATATATTCAGTCTCCAAAATACCACATATACTGAATCAGCTATAAATAACAAAAGCACAACTTAAAATTTGATTAAATTTTTGGATAATTCTAATGGAAGGTACCAGTGTATTTAAAAGGATATTGTTTTTTTTCTTCCTTTCCTCCTGTGGTTTCTCGTTTTTCCTTTTTTTCTGTTTTTTCTTTATCATGCCTAGACTCCTATAAGAATTGGTGGCATTAATTGAGGACAGGTAAAGCAAATGTGGATGCTATTTTATAAATGTTTTATAAAAGGATGCAGAATTGATCATTATAAATATTTGGATTAGACATCATGGTGTGAATATTGTAGAAGTACTATTTCAAAAATGTCAAATGACAAGAACAAATTTATTAAGTGGCAATATAAGTAATTACAACAAAAACTTCATCAGAAACAAATATATATATATATATATATATATATATATGTATATTAGAAAGCATTTACCTATCATGACAGGTATTAAATTCTTCCTTTATTTTTATAATAAACACCTACTTTGTGCCAGACACCTAACAGCATGGAGCAAAAATAGCTTTCTCAAGGACTTCAAGCCACAGCATATGTTCCAGATAATTCTGAGATAATCACTAAGGGAAGGCACTAAAATTAAAGGCAACCAGAAGGATTCTTATAAAAGGTGAGGCTTTAGATAAAATCCAAGTGAACTTAGAGAAGTCAAAGTAATGAGGAACAGTCAGTAAAAAAATTTTGGGAATAGAAAGAGGTAGATGATGGCAAGATGAGTAAATTTAAGACTCTATAGAAACTAAAGGAACTAATGAAATCACTAAATGTGATTAGTATATAGGGAAAAGAAAGCCTCGGAAAACATTTGGAGTAAGAAGGTACAGCCTAGATGAAGATCCAGTTAAGAACCCTAAATGACACTGATGAGATAATGAGGAAGAGAAGCAAAAAAAGAATAGTCATAGAAACTTTACTAATAATTGATAATTTGGGCAAAAAAGAGAAAAAAGAATTAGCACAGATGAAAAGATAAAATGAGGTTTTGTTTTAAAGTGGGTGCAACATATGTCTGAACAGAGATGTGTAATTCAAAAGAGAGAAGACCGAAAAAATTCATGAAAAGTAAAGAATGCTAAGACAAAATCTAAGAGAGAGAAAGGCTAAGACAAAATCTAAGGGAGAGAAAGGATTAGCAAAGGGTTAATTAAACATTTGAGTTGAGGAACAGAGGCAAAAAAAGATTCAAAAATTCTCATTCTTCTTGAAAATGGTGACACTATTTCCCTCTCTCTCCTGGATATTCTCTCATGCAGGTTTCCACATAATTCTCTTGGTCAATTGCTCACATTCATTCTCCTTTTTGGGCTTATCATGCACACCTCAAGTAGTTGTCTTAGCACTCTGCTCTCTTTTTTTAGTTGACAGAATCATCTATAAATTTAATCTTTTTGCAGATCACTTACACATAGACACATACATTACAAATTATATAATATACAGACAAATATAAAGAGATACAGACTAGGAGAAATAGCCAAAGGAAGGAAGGAAGGGAGGGAGGGACAGAGGAAGGAGGGAGTCAGTTCCACAAAACTAATGTTCTCTTTGACAATTTAAATTATCTGTATAATAGGGGGTGGGAGGAAGGGTGTAGAGTATAAGAAAACAATATTAACTGTAAAAGCAATAAAATTAAATATTAAAAGATAACTCTGAAAAAAGGAGTCAAGGAAAAATAATAAAAAAATAAAACAATTTTTTGTAACTGGAAAGGATTCCATGCTGACTCTCCCTCATTACTCTTCTCCTGATTTCTCTGCCTTCATTGAGCAGAACTAGCTAAAAAAGGTAAAAATAATCAATTGGATTTAGAGAGCGCTATCTTACCCTACAGGAAAGGAGGAGGGGAAGGGAATAAGAAGATAAAAGAAGGCAAATTGAGGAGGTGGAAGTCAAAACAGGAGTGAATGGAAAGGATGGAAAATAATGCACAGTAATCATAACAGTGGAAATTTCTTTTACACGTCTCTTTAATAAAGGTCTCATTTCTCAATTGAATATATCATGCACATGCATTGCAATCCTTCTAGTGTCAAATCCTTAATATCAGCTTTATATAGTACAGACTACTCGTTTTCAGCCCATATGTGTAATCATTTCTTTCGTCATTTTTGTTTCCATTGTCTCTTCACTTCTGACCTTTGGGTCTATTAATACACTTTTGTTCAGGCCCTCCTTATACATATTTCTCTCGTAACTTGGGGCAAGAAAATCCCCAAGTTTCCTATTGTACTATTGTCAAAGTTGTATCTAAAACAGTGATCCAACTATTTCATTTTTTCTTAAACAATCCCATTTGTTTCTTACTGCCTCCAAGTTTTGTAAAAGAAAGTTTTTATTAATTTTAAAGCATGTATAATTTGACACACATCTATCTCTATAGCTTCCTAGAATATTAATAACATTTCCCTACAAATCTGCAATTCAATCAAATTATTCTATTTTCCCTCACAGGTCAGGTCTTCTTCATAAGGTCTTTCCTAAATTTGCAATTAATGCTTTTAAGTATATGTTGTCTTCTTCATTTTGTCTTTGAATCCCATTCACATAGTAAAAGAGTTGGTTTATTTGACTACTGTTGAAAGGGGCAATTCAGAAGACAGCAGTTTAGGAGCTGGAAAAGACAAAACCTTGCTGACTATCTACACTAAGCTTTAAAAAACACTTCAAAAAGGAAATTCAATCCCAACAAGATGGAGCCACAGGACTTCTGCTAAAAACAACTTGAAAGATAGGCAGAGAGGTCAATTTCCACAGAGACCTAACACCCCTCCCCAATTCACATGCAATCAGACATGGACTGACTGTGGGATTCCAGGGTGGGGGGCTACATGTCCAGTGGAGTACCTCAGACCCACAACACAAGGATGGCAGGGAGAAACTAGGGAACCCTTTGGTTACAGTGAATATCTGGCCTCAGAACATGACAGTTCAATCGGTCTAATCCAGTATACCAGCAGAGGAGACAGCAGACAGATTCCCTCCAGGGAAGACCACCTCAAACACCCAGTTCCAGTAAACCAACAGAAGGATGAGTTTATAGTCCACAGGGGAGGGAAAGGAATAAATTATAAAAAAAAAAAAGGGAGACAACTATTGAAAGCTTCTAAAGGGATAAAGAACAGAACCAATAGAGGATCTAAGGAATTTTTTAAAAAGGCATAGGCAACTACTTGTCCAATAGATATCTCAAATATGATATTTCTTCCTTATTACTGTGGAGGTTACCATACCATTTTTAGGAAAAGCACTTTATGTCCAGAATAAGTTCCCTAACTTTATTATTAACTCTATTATGTACATATTAACTCTAACATTAAATAGAAATTCTTAGTTTAGACTTAGAACACAGAGCATTTTGTGAATCTTAATATAGAACAGAATCTTTAGAATTGACTCTTAATAAAGGGTTTTTTTGGTTACTTTCAACAAAAAATTTACCTTTTTCCCACTAGAACTGCTCTTCTCTATCTTCTCAGTTTTAACTGAGTCACCTTTTTCTTTTCCAGAGGATTTTGACTTATTTTTTTCTTTTTCTTTTTCATTTGAATGAGGAGAATCAGATGGACTTTCACTTCTACAATGTTTTGAAGAAGTAGCTGAAAGAGGTAAAAAAAAAGTAATGAAATTTCTATTGAAAATATCTACAAAAGCAATATAAGGAAGTTCTCAAATGTTCAGGACAAAATTAAAGGGGAAAAAGTGTTAAAATAATTATAAAAGATCTAGCTACCCTGTGAATGTTTTTTATAATGCCTCGTGAATGAATCAAAAAGAAAGCAAAGGATGAAGGGAAGTTATACAAGTTATACCTTAGGCTACTTTCCCCCCCCCCCCAAAAAGTCTTCAAAAACAGGCTGATTAGTACTTAAAATAGAAAGATGATATTAAAAGGGTTTTAAGTTGCTGTGTTGTAAGCATTTTGAGATAAGTTCCTAGGAGGCATAACTGAACATCATAGGTGCAGAAAATATCTCTCATGTTAGGTAGGCATTGATGGCCATTCTAAAGATCTGAGACTATAACTCTATATGTGGCTCTTTCTATAGTTTCAAACTAAACAAAGCATGTGAAAGAACCAAGGAGATGTTAAAGATATTCTTTAGTCTTCCCTTTTCCTCATACTCCATGTTGTTAATGATCATATCCTGATGATTCTAACTCTTCTACTATACCTTATTTTTAAAATTTATTTTTTATTAAATACTTAGTAACCACAACCAAAAAACTTTTAACAGAACCAATGCATTTACAAGCAAAACTACAAACTCTGCATTGTTTACCATGCTTTTAAAATAAGCATATTACATATGTATGCTAATATAAATATCCTTCTTTTGAATTCCCTTTGGATATCTTTTGTTTGAATACTTTTATCCTCTTAGTTTTGTGGCTTTTTAAAAAATGTAATTACATTCAAATATCACAGTTTATTCAGCCATTCTTCCCATTCTTTGCATTTGTGTTATTTTGAGTTATTTTGTCGTAAAACTTCCATAAAATTATGGTTACTTATAAAAGTCAGTTCTCAAGCTGGTTTAGTGGAGTGAGAGCAAGGCCTGGAAACAAGAGGTCCTGAGTTCAAATCTGTTCTCAGACACTTCCTAACTATGTGACCATGGGCAAGTCATTTACACACACACACACCCCCGTTGCCTAGCTCTTACTGTTCTTCCCATAGAACCAAAACACAGAATTGATTCTAAAATGGAAGGTAAAGACTTCAGTTCAAGAGACTGACCTGAAGACTAATAAATTTCCTGATAACAATAAAGCAAAAGATAAGTACAGGGAAGCAGAGATGGAGCAGAACAATATTATTGCAAACAGAAGAAAACAGAAGCCTGAATTCTGAGAAAGACCAAAGTCACCAATTAATCAGTTAGGTTAGAGGAGTTTTGATAATCCTACATTTCATTACTTCTTTGGTACTTTGAAGAAAGTCTATTTGCTTTTGACTTTTATTTATATATACATACATATATTCATATCTTAAAATGTATAATGTTCAACAACTTTGCTATTTTTGGCGCACTTATTAGAAATACAGATAGAATTAAAAGGAAAATATCCCCAAAAAGAGAATGCGGTAAACAACATGCGAGTTTCTGCCAAAAGTTCTCACACTGTGGTATCTTTTTTTAAGGGATATCCAACTTTTTGTGACATATCTGAGGTTTTCCCGGCAGAAATACTGGACTGGTTTGCCATTTCTTTCTCCAGCCCATCTTACAGGTAAGGAAATTGAAGCATACAGGAGTAAGTGACTTGCTCAGGTAACACAACTAATAAGTGTGTGTGGCCACTTTAAATCCTGGGTCTTGACTCCAAGCCCCGAAATACACTACTGTGGAACCTAGGCTAACAGAAAGATCATAAATTTTGTTACTACTTCTCAGAAAAAGAATGTTTATATTGTTAGTACTACACAGATTGATACGTTGTGGAACAAGAAAATTTAATAGACTTTTCTACTGGAAGCAATGTAATGATCCAGGACAATCCAGAGGAACATATAAGAAAGAAAGCTGTCCACATCCAGAGAAAGAACTGTGGAAATGGAAATGTATTAGAAAAACATTTTATAGATCACATAATATGACTGGGTTATGATTGGGGTTTTGATGTTAAAGGATCACTCTACTACAGATATGAAAAACATGGAAATGGGATTTGAAAAATGATATATGTATAACCCATTGAAAATGCTTTATAGGATTCAAGAGGGAGGAGAAAAGATGGGGGGGAGGGGGTTGTCATGAATCATGTAACCATGGAAAAATATTCTAAAAAAATTTTTTTTAATATGTTATACTAGAAAGTCAATCTGAACAAAAATCAGTATTAGAGTGATCACGGTCAAATCAAAGTGGCCAAACAACCTTGATCATTACCCTATTCTATCCCTGTTACAGTAATAAATTTACATACTTGTTCCATTTTCTTCTTTACGTCTTTTAGTAGAATCTTGTGGGAAGTCACGTTCATTGTTTGAATGATCCTAAAGTCAAACAAATTGTGTATACTTAATAAAGGTTTCTTTAAGTATTAAAAATGTGTACAGAGTGATAGTTTCATGTCTTATTTTTCCAACTATTAATACTTATATAGATTCCTTTATATACCAGTATCATCCAAGTCAGAGGTTACAAATGAAAAATATTGAATGCCCTTAGGGAAAAAGGTGCTTTAAGGGAGCAGGAATTTGGTCTCCTTGTTACCTAAAACAAAATCCCAATCCAGGAGACATTATTGTTACCTAAGCTTTTACTTCTTTTTGGAGAACATTTATTGACTTAGTAAAGATTAATGCCTATGGAGGCAATATTGAGGTGGTAGGTTTTAAAATTCATTCTTTTTAAAGGGTTGTAGAAAAATATTCATAGCTACACTCTTTGTTGTAGCAAAAAAATGGAAAATAAGGGGGTCTCCCTCGTTTGGGGAATGGAACTAGAGGATTTCTACATGAAATGGAAGAACTTCCATGAACAGACGCAGAGTGAAATGAGCAAAACCAAGAGAACATTGTACATAGAAACGGAAATATTGTGGAATGAGATCAAATAAAATGGCAATGCAACAATCCAAAACACTCCCAAGGGACTTAAGAGAAAGAACGCTATCCACATCGAGAGAAAGAACTGTAGGAATGGGATTTTTGTTTTAAAAGATGGCTCTATTGCAAAAATGAATAATATGGAAACAGGTATCAAGTGATAATATTTGTATAACCCAGTGAAATTGCTTGTCAGAGGGAAAAGAAAATTAATGTAAACATGGAAAAATATTTTTAAAAATAAAAGTGTTGGTGATAGTTCCTGTAAAAAAAATTCCTTCTTTTAATCTCTTATGAGTTAAGACTTTCTGCTGCTTTTTATAGTTTACAAGTATTCCAATTGTATTATAATCTCTGAGCTGGAATCAATAGACTGTTAAATCAGGTTTGGCTCAAGATAAATTAAAAATCCAAATTTCAAATGACTCTGACTTCAGGGGACTAATACTGGGTGAAAATAAGCTGCAACAAATTAACAATAACCATAATTGACATTTATGACTAGAAAAGACATTGGTGAGTTATAGAATAAATTAAATAAAAATAATAATGTTTAACAAACATTAATGATAAATATTGTAATTATGAAATTAATCAAATATTAAAAGACCTAGCAAAACGCCTTCTATGTTATTTATCATTTAAGAAGTTTGAGAGAAAAAGAAAGTAATCAGAAAGGATGAAAAAAAAAGATTAGCTATATTGTAAATGAGTGGCAGAGATCAAGAATTAATCCAGCCCTACTATGTGGGTTATCCCTAAGTATCTTCAGTTTAAGATGCACTGTAGACTTTTTAATTCAAAATGCTAGCTAACTGAAATGTTGCTTATTTAGAAAATATTTATCATATATCTCCAATTTATAGGCTTCAATTATTAGAATATTAAATAGCAGTTTGCAGAGTTTAAGAAACTAGGATGATGAGCATTAATGGTAAGTAAATTTTCATATTCATTTTTAAAAATCACAAACCCTTTTCCGTTCTTTCCTGTCCTTGCCATCTTTCTTTTCTCTCTCTCTGGATCTTTCCCTGGACTTGTCCAAATCTTTCTTGTCCATTTCTTTTTCCTTACTCTTAGGCAGTGTTGGAGTAGTATAGTTAATGCAATGCTGTGATATGAAGGCAACATTGTTAAAGGTTTTAAGTATTTAAAATTAAATACTATTGGTTAAGAGGAAAAATGGGAAGACACTCAAATTTAAATGAAAATTTAAACTGGCCAAGCTTTATTCAAGTTATAGAAAAGAAATAATTCAAAAGGCCCAGTTTGGAAAAAAGAAACTTTCATTTGATTAATTAATGGGGAATTTGAGAAACTGTAATTAAGAAAACATTAACAAACTCATGAATTTATTTTATTATTCAGTTAAAATAAGAGAAAACCTAACATACTACACTTTAATTACAAATATTATTCAAAAGCTTTACTAAGCACCTATGATATGTGATGGGAGTCACAAAGCAAAAATGAAACAGATACTGCTTCATGTCATTTGCTTTTCTATCAGAAAGAAACATAAGTACAAAAATAAGTATATGCTAATCCAAAACTAATATCTCCTTTTCCAAATTTATCAACTTTTTCTTTTAATGCTTTTATCACCTTTCTTAATGCCTCCACAATTTCACTATCATCACTGTCATCTTTCTTTTCATTATGACCATTATAAACATAAATTGCCACTCTTCTCAGTTCATCTAGGTCCATGTTCACCCAATATGGACAATTTGTTTTGAAATAGTTCTTTACTACCTGAAAATTCTTTACAAATTTCCTTCTCTGGTGTCTAATATCTCTCTCTCTCTCTCTCTCTCTAAATCTATGTATCTCTCCTAGTTCAATTGGTTGACCCATAAATTTGGGGGGGGGGGTTGCCTATTTCTTGCCTCAATTTTTCAAATTTATTCCAAGTTCCTGGCCTATCTTAACATGCTTTCATTGCAGTTAGAACTGCCTTACTACCCTGGCATAATCTTTTGTCATCTTGGTCACTGTTCAAGTCCTAATAAGGATCATTCCGAACCAGTGAATTGTGCCCCAAGCTTCGTTAGTACTATTAATGACTTTATCCTTTTCCTTCTTCATTAATAATTCATCTGATATTCTAAATCAATCCAAGATGGGTCGAACTGTCTAGAAATATTCTCACTCAATCTTTTTGATCAATGCTATGGGCTCCCCCTCAAATGAAGAGTTGCCTCGCTTAAATCCCTCCATATCTTGAGGGGTAAATGGTCTGTGGTGCCTAATAGTTGTATGAGAGTCAGGTTTAATAAACTTAGCTATTTCCTTTTTTTTGGAGATAGTTTCTTTCAACTGCAAAATAAAATCCACTAGATATACAAATCTAGTCTCAATTTAGATATTATTATGGTGATTTCTTTTCTTTGCTAAAATCTGACCAACTATTGGGCACCATTGATACCCCTGAAGCAATCTAATCAAAACAAAAGATCCTAAAGAATGGCAGTAGATTTAGGATATGCAGAACTGTGAGATGTAGTCCTGTCCTGCACCAGCTGCACTATGGGAGTATGATGAAATTTGTGGAGAGTAGTTTGGTACAGCACAAACACTTATTTATTTGGAGGAGAGCTGGGATAGGAAATAAGAGGTAGGAAATAGAGGGTTATACCTCTTATATCATATAACTATACCTAAATCTAAGGATCTTCTTGCCTGGCAAAGCAGACCTAACTAAACCTACTCTAACAAAGTAAATTCACTATCTATCTTACCCAACTAATAAATCTCTAATCTCCTTAACCAGTATCTGAATCCAAATAGTATGGGTGAAACTGCCTATCACAGTGACACAGACCACCCCCCCTCCTGAATTTACTTCCTCTAAAGTCAGAGGAATGGAATTTTTATCTTAACTGACTTTTCTCTTTTATAGTCAGCCTCTTAAAGAGACAGTGGACAAATCTGTCATTACTACCTCTTAAAGCGACAGAGTGAGATGAAGTAACTGCCTCTAACATAGAAGTTCAGCTCTAAATGAGACAGTGAAATTAAGAAAACTCCTTATAACGAAAGAAAATAAAGTTATATTTTGCTAAAGAGGGCACTAGGAACTGAAGGCATGGAGAGAGATTATTAGGAATTGCTTCTTTGAGAATTTTTTTTAAAGTACTTAAAAAAAGTACTTAAAGAAACCTGGTGGGAAAATTGGAAAGGAACTTGGAAGAAAATAAGTTTAAAGAAGCTTCCTAAGATAGCACAATAAGCTCCAACATTGATAAGGAGTATGAAAAAATATTTTTAAAATTAAAAGAGTAATTAATTTTTGCAATTTTAAGTATGAGGAAAAGGCTTAATTTTTTTTTTTACTAAGGTCTTGCATCTTAAGAACTGATAATTGAGTGTCCTATGTAATGATGGAGTTTTCTTTAGTGACACTAATCCCATTCTTGTCAATCTCTTTCCAAAGGTTCACCACTAGAGACTTGTCAATTGTTTTAAAGAACTTCCATGATTTCTGAGAAAATATTACAAAATTTACTCATGGTGCAGTTTTTCAATTCTTTAATTTAATATTACAGGTGAAGCTAGAAATAGAGTAACATAGTGGAGAGAAAGTAGGCATTAGATTCATAATGACAACTTCTCAGTCAATACCCTAAGGTTCTAGGTATCTATGGTCAAGCAAAACAAATGACTACATTGGCTATGTACAAAAAAAATCTTCCACTTGAGCAGTAGGCATTAACTCTTTTTTATTTAGAATTGTGGCTGTTCACTTCACTGATCAGAATTCCTTAATCTTCCAAAGTACCTGTCTTTACAATACTACTGTTAATGTAAAAAGTTGTTCTTGTGTTCACACACTTCATTTTGTGTATCATAACAGATTGTTCTAAACAAACTTGAGTTCTATGAAGCAAGCAAAACTAAAAGAACACTTTATACAAACAATAACACTGTAAAGTAAAACAGCCTTGAAAGCCTTAAGAAATCCTAATGATAAAAACATGCTAACTAGTTGCTATTAGAAAAATGGAAGGCAGGAATAAAACAAAAAAAATTGGGCAATATGCCCAATGTCGAAATGTGTTATTTAGTATATGTTCATAACTGGGGTTTTGTTCTTATTTCTTTCTCATAGAAGAAAGGGAAGTAAGGGTAGGAAGAGAAGGCAGATTTCTGTTTACTAGAAAAAATGAATTTGTTTAAAAATCACAGAAAGAACCAATGCAGTATTGGGGTTAAAACATGAAGGATTTTTTAAAATTTCTTTAATCCCTAAAACATTAGAAAATATTTATAATTAGGAAAAACTAGAAAAGTTTTTCCTTAGACAAAGTACTGTATTTGGTAAAGCAAAGTAAAGCATTATATGTGGACATAGTAGCAGTAGTACACTGACATCGACATGTCCATGATCAATATTACTCCTTGACAAACACTGTAGGAAAGCTAACTTTTAAGGGAATAAGCAATCTCAAAACAGCAAGCTAAATTATTGCCAACTGATAGCAATATGACGTATGCTTAGAAAAACGTTGAGAATTAACAAAAGAACAATACATTCAGCAACTAGGTTCAAGAAATTAAGAAAATACAAAATTAATCCAACATTCATACATATAACAAGAAGCAGAAAAGACAGAAAAAGAAGTATCATATATAATACACAAACCACTAAAATAAAAACAATGCCTATGAATCAGCATCAATGACAGAATGAGCAATTCAATTTAACTGAATACCAAAATGTCCTTAGGGAGAATTACCACTAACTCCACCATTACATCCCTTCAAATATCCCAAAAGACCAAGAAAGGCAACTAATCCTATTAACCAGTGGTATAGTCCACTCTAGATGTGACTTGTTCATTCATGAGATACAACTGCCCTCAATTCCCAAAAACCATGTTTACTGAAAAACCCCCAACTAAAGTTCTAATCATTATCATAAGTGAATGTAACAATATCACAAGTAGGCATGATTTTTTACAAATAACATTTTAAAAATCCATTATCATATACTTTGTTGTATCCTAACAATTTCTGGGATTTTCAATTGATTGCAATGGAAATCTCCTGTGCTGTTCCCATTTTTGTGTCACCTTTTTTTTCTAACAAGAAAAAAAGTACTACAATAAATGGAGAGAGAAATAAATTAAAACCAAGGCCTGGTTTCAATTTGCACACTAAAAAGAAAGTTCACAGAGAAGTTTCAGCTATGAGAAGGATCACTGGTCCTTAGGATATAGTGATAAAACAGATTTCAATATATTTGCTATCATAATGTCATTTCCACTGATAAAATGCTAGCAATTTCTTCTGTTAAATTTTGATGGTCAGAACTTTCCTTTCTGAGTCTTTAAGGCTATAGGATTGCTTCCCAGAACAATGTCTGAGGCTCAGAATGGTTTGACTGTTCTACTTATTCTTTTTATATTACCAGAGCATTTTGCATGGCAAAGTGTTTTATACATGCTTTTTCACCTAATCCACTTAAAGTATGAGGTAAAATAGAAATTATTATTTCATTTTTATAATTTAACTATAAATTCTTTTATTTAAAATATACAAACCTTGGCTGAAGACTCCTTGATTTCACAAAGATTATCCTATCAAAAAGGAAAAGGAAAAAATGGTACATAAATTAGCAGAATTACCAAAAAAACTAAGAAACTGTGACAATTAAATTTTTTTAAAATAAAATAACTACTATTTCTGGAATGGATTTGCAGGTATTTACTATCCGAGCATACTTAAAATTTTTGAAATAAGTTTAAATGATGAATTTTGTGTCTATTTAGGTATAGGTAGGTAATAGTGAGTGAAAAAACATTACTATGAAAACAATAGGTGTCTGTAACAGTTTTAAATATTAATTGATTCATGATTTATTGTTAGCATTCTCTGTAGAAATGCATATCACAACCTATTTGTATCTGTCCTACCTTTGCAAAAGAAAAATTTTAGTATTTCTATAACCTTCACTGGAAGCTTAAAATAGAAAAGGTGACTGTAAATAATGCATTGGTTTTATTTGAAAATATAACTATGATACTAAACAGGATTATATATCCATAGAATTATATACTATATATACCTACATATTACATATATTTTATATTTATATGATAGATAATTATTATATATAGAAATGGTTAAAATTTTTTTAGTGAATCATTTCAAGTGAAAGTAATATTGAACATTAATGTCCTTTATTTTTCATTAACAATCAATTTATTTACATTTCTTTATATTATATATTTTGCTTCTTTTTTTAAATCACTTCAACTTCCCTTTTAATTGACTGGATCATACTTTAAGAGCAAAAAGTTAAAGTTAACTACTTGAAGGAAGGAAATGATGGATCAACAGAAAAATTATTCTTCATATTATTTAAAATGTATTTGCTTTTTCCCCATTTAAAATTAAGCTCTTCAGGAACTTAAAAATAATATAATAAAAATACATGATTATTTTATATCGTTTCTAAAGCTCATATATTATAAAACGGAATATTTCTTATGTGGCATTTATGTGGTGTCCTAAGGTTTCCCAAGTGCTTTATATTCATTATTTCATTTAATCTTCAAAAATGTCCTGTGAGGCCACCTAGCAGATTGGCTAACATGACAGCAAAGGAAGTAATGAATGCTGGAGAGGATGTGGCAATTAAATTTAGTTTGTTTTTCATTAATTAATGCACTGCTGGTGGAGTTGTGAATTGATCCAACCATTCTGGAGGGCAATTTGGAACCATGCCCAAAGGGTAATAAAAGACTGTCTGCCCTTTGATCCAGCCATAGCACTGCTGGGTCTGTACCCCCAAAGAGATAATAAGGAAAAATACTTGTACAAGAATGTTTATAGCTGCACTCTTTGTGGTGGCAATAACTGGAAACTAAAGGGATATCCCCCAATTGGGGAATGGCTGAACAAATTGTGATATATGTTGGTGATGGAATACTATTGTGCTCCATGGAATAATGAACTGAAGGGATTCCATGGGAACTGGAACAACCTCCAGGAATTGATGCAGAGTGAGAGGAGCAGAACCAAGAGAACATTGTACACAGAGAATGATACACTGTGGTACAATCGAATGTAATGAACTTCTCCATTAGTGGCAGTGCAGTGATCCTGGACAACTTGGAGGAATCTAAGAGAAAAACCATTATCCAATATTCAGAGGAAACACTGTGGGAGTAGAAACACAGAAGAAAAACAACTGCTTGAATACATGGGTCAGAGGGCTGGGGATGTAGAATCTAAATGAACATCCTAATGCAAACACCAACAACATGGAAATAGGTTCTGATCAAGGACACAAGTAATACCCAATGAAATTGCACTTCGACTGCAAGAAGGATAGGAGGAGGGGAGGGAGGGAAATAATGTGATTATTGTAACCAAGGAATGGTGTTCGAAATTGACTAAATAAATTAACTTAAATATTTAGTATAAAACAGAAAAGAAACTCAGATGTTGGCATTTGAAACAAGTAACCATGATATGGATTTGCCCTTTTCAGGTTTAAACTAACCTTAACTGTTGAGAAATGCAATTGGGATAAGTGGGCATCAAGTTTTCGACGTTTCTGTTCTATTAAGAGGGAAAACAATAATCAAAAGAAAGAATACTTAATTTTTAAAATATGGTGAACACTCTGTTTTCATTAGCTTCTTGATAAAAGAATCTAGGGATGTTCAAAAAGAAAGGAACATTTTTCCCCCATTAAAAAACAAAATTTAACAAATCTTTTGAAAATCACTTACCCTTTTCAGATTCTGATGTTTCCAGTCGAAGACCTGGTGACTTTAAGAACCCAATAACTGCTATTTTTTCTCCTTTTATACTTTCCTTTCCTTTGTTTTCCTTCGGAATATCTCTTTCTCGTGATGGTTCTCTTTCTTTTTCTACAGTCAATTTTGTATCTATGTTGACCCCACCCATTTTACATTTTTCATCTTTAAAAGCTTTTTCTTCCTTTTTAACTTTTTCTTTGTCACTCCTAGGTATTTTTTCTTTTGTCTCCCTTGTTTTTTCATCTTTGTTTGTCCGATCATCCTTTGGCTTTTCTTTACTGTCTTTTCCAAGCAATTTAGCCTCAGCAAAAGTAGATGGAATTTTTTCTTTTTTCTCTTTACCAGTTTTCTCTTTCTCATTTTCTTTGATAATTTTGCTGCTTAAGAATAAAAAAAGATACAAACTCTGATTTTTAGAGATTAGATTATTTTATCTTAGAATATAAAATGTTTCATATACATAAAGTAATAAATCATTCAACCAATACTTGCTAATCACCACATATGTAGCACTACATATCACATAATAAATGTCTACACAATCCCAAAACTGATAAAGACATTAAAGACATTAAGGACCCTATGTGCCTACATTGGGAAAAATAACCCTATACCCAAGAGAACATAAAAAGTTTAAGTGGAAAAAAATTAAGAAAGAAAATTGAATTGGGAGCATGACCAACTAAAATCCTTTGGGCATATTTTTGGTTACTTTTTGATCAGGAGGCTAAAACTAGGAGTTACAACTCATGGACGCCAATAACTCTTCCATCATGTATTGAAGTAAGGGCCTGCCCAGGACTACACAGTCAATATGCAACAAAGATTGCCCTTTGTTTGATGTAATTTTATTGCATTTGTCAGTAAAGGAGATGTTTGATATTCCTATTGTTCTACCTTTTTTTATGCCTACCAAAGTGGTCAGCTTAAGAAATAGTTATACTATTTTTCCCAATCAGTAATGACAAAGAGCTATTTATTGTATTTACCTTTTCTAAAATTTTCTTGAAGTACTGAAATAAATTATCTACTTATTCATTCTTTGTTTATATGTTTAGTAAATTTCTAGTTCCAAAAGGAAATGCAGTAATGTCCCTTTTATTCAGTATTTTTCCTCGTAAGTAATATTTTTTCATTTACCAAATGATATATTTGTAAATCACTCAGAATAATGGCTGGCACATAGAAGGCTCTTAATAAATGTCTGTTTTCTTCCTTCTTTTCTTTAAATAGTTGGATGCTAAGTCATTTAGTACATTTTTATGCCCTGGAAAATATTAGGTATTAAAAACAAACTCATTACCTCGGATTTTTACACTTGCTTTATCTGAAATTATGACAACCAATCTTGTCTTTTTGAGTTTACTTCCAAAAAGATTTTGTTACAGGCCCTTATTGTAATTTTGATTAAAGTTTTGTTGTTTCTTTTTAAAAATTGCATTTCTTTAAAAAAAAAAAGAAAAAGCGCATTTCTTTTTAAAAATTTTATCATTAGATTCTTCTGTCTGGATGCATTCTGTAATATTCTTTTTCTCCAATTTTATACTTTTATAATTTCCAGTGCTCCAATACCAATACTCTTCTCTTTACAAAGATGTTAAAGTGAGAAATATGCACACCACCACTGGCATAACTATATTCATTTTCCTCTCACTATCACTTCTTTTCCATTTTCCCATGTTTCAGTTCCCAAATTCAACCCCCCTTTTTTTTCTTTTAGATCTTCTTGTTTTAAAATATTTTAAGAAGCGCTATATTAATGAGCAATCAAACCAACTGGGTAATAATGAATAGTCACTAAGATTTGAAAAAGGACTACTGCTTAAAAGATGATATCAATGTGGATAATATTCATATGTGTGAAAAAAAGAGAGTCTCCTGAGGGACAACTGCAAAAGAAGGATGCCAAAAAGCAATGACTTTGAGCTACCTCCATGTTAAGTCCTGGAAATATAAAGAAAGGCAAAAAAGCAATCCATGTCTTCAAAGTGCTCACAACAAGCAAATAAATATGTATGATAAACATGTAAATACACATAATTAACAGAGAAAAGGCACTAGTGATGGCTTCTTGAAGAAAGTGGAGTTTTATCTGGGGCTTGACAGCAGCCAGGAGAGTCAGGACATAAGAGATATAATGTCCAGCATCCAGACATGGAGTGACTTGTATGAAGAACAGTCAGTAGATTAACATCACTGGATTACAGAATGCATAGAAAGAAAAGGTATTTCTTGGTATAAAAAGACTGAAGACAGAAATTTGAATGCAAAACATAAGGTCTTATATTTGATCCTGGAAGTAATAAGTAGTCATTGAAGTACTGAGTAGAAAAGTAGTACAGAAGAGGGAGAGAATTATGTCAGAGACCAACAAGCAGATAGAAGCAACAGTTGGCAATAGAATGATGGTCTATACAAGCTAACCACTCTAAATGCTCTCAGATCTAGATACAGAATGTAAAATATTTAAAATGCACAATACTAAGAAGTTGAGCAATTAAAACACAGGCGAATTACACTTCTTACCTGTTGAAAGTCATTTTTGATGCTGTTTTACTAAAAACTTTCAGAGAACCTTGAAACTTTTCCTTTAGTTTTTCTGAAATTAAAAACCAATACAATACTAAGTTTTATTTTGAAATCTCTAAAATTTAAAAAAAAGGCTATATAAACAGAGTAAGATAATTTGTTGTTTAGTCATTTCATGCTTGCTGACTCTTTATAACCCCATATGGGGTTTTCTTGGCTAAGGTTCTAGAGTGGCTAGTCATTTCTTTCTCCAGTTGATTTTACAAAAGAGGAAATTAAGGCAAACAGAGTGAAGTGATTTGTCTATGGTCACATAATCTGAAAACAGATTTTAATTCAATAAAGTAAGTATTCCTGACTCCAGGTCAAGCATTCTACCCAGCTGCCCCATAAAAGACCACAGTATTTTTAAATTCAAGTTACTTAATATTATCTCATGAAAAAATTCTGATTTTCTGACCCCCAAAAGGTGGTCAGAATTACATTAACCAAGGCAGCAAATAAGTATATTTTGTTTTCTCCTCTAA
The DNA here is from genome assembly GCF_027887165.1 of Monodelphis domestica. NCBI lineage: Eukaryota > Metazoa > Chordata > Mammalia > Didelphimorphia > Didelphidae > Monodelphis > Monodelphis domestica. The sequence continues at coordinate 183,788 of NW_026605002.1, forward strand.
CAACTTAATTTCAGATTTAACCTTCACATTAGTATAAATGGAAATGAAATGTTTGGTATGTCTTGTAATATCAATATGGCATTTTTGCTCATTTATACTCCTAAAATTCAAAGTTAGTTTCTTTTGCCACTCACAAATCTCTAAAAACAGGAAACAGATGATGTTTAAGAGTCAAAAGATTAAAAACAAATAATAAAGTCTGAAGGAAAAATCTTTCCTCTTTCATGTAAAGTAGAAACTGTTAATTGCTCTCCTGTTGCACAAATGTAAGAAGGTAGTATTTAAAAAAAATTTTTAAACCAGAAATCATTATGTAAGTGTGATGCATTACCACATACATGACCTTGCCATGCTGTAAGTAGGTTTTCTATAAGTTATTATTTTCCCTTTATCCCTGTATTCCTCTTGGAGAGCAATCACTCAGGAAAAGTAAATGTCTTCATTGGAATTTTTGGGGTTTCACCTTTGCTTAGCATAGTTTTGGAACATGGAGTTCGGGGAGAACTAACACCGCAGGTAAGAGGGCTTGCTAGGCCCTTTTCAGGGTCTTTTTTGGTGTCCATCTTCCAAGGTGGGGGGCCGGAGTGGGGCAGTGTTTCAAAGAGAGACAAACTAGTGAAATGATCAACTGTGCCAGGCTTAGCTATTCTCAGTGATCAAGAACAATTCTGAGAGACTTATGAGAAAGAGTGCTATCCACCTCCAGAGAAAGAACTGTTGGAAAGTGGATGAAAGCATGATTTTTAACTTGTTTATTTAGGTTTATGTTTGGGGGGTTGGTTTTATTCACTTACAAATATGAACAATATGGAAATACTTTTGCATGACAGTACATGTATATCCAGATCAAATCACCTGCCAACACTAGGAGAGGAAAGGGAGGGAAACAGGTAAGTTCAATCATAGGAAAACTTATATGGAAATGTATTACATGCAATTGATTAAAAAAAAATTAATTAATAACATAAAAGTAGAAAAAAAAACAACAGGATATAGATACACAGAATAGATGGCAGACGGTCTGAGGGAAGGGGCCCAGGACAAATATTTTACAGATGATGGGATTTTAGCTGAGACCTGGTGGAAGCCGAAGAAAGAGATTTTAGCTGAGACTTGATGGAAGCCAAAGAAAGATCAGATTATAAAAGACTATAAAAGTTCAAACAGAAGATTTTATTTTTGAACCTGGAAAGAAAAAGAGAACTACAAGAGTTTAAGGACCAGGTAGGTATCAGGGGCAAACAGGATCTCACAAAGGTCCAAGAGTAGATGGAGACTTGGGTAAAGGATTTTATAATTACAATTTTATTCCTGGAATAAGGTGGTGAGAGACATGTCAGATTTGAGATGTCCAATGAGTAGCACTTATGTCATCTATATGTCTTCTCTTTTTTTGTTCTCACTTCTTTAAGATGAACATACACTCAAGTCCTCAAACACCATTTCCTTTATGTATTCCAAATAACATTCTATCTCTATCTTTCTAACTTCTCCCAGGTTCTAGCATAGATAGCCACCACGTAGAAGACATTTAATAAATGCTTCTTGTACTGCAAAGTATTCTACAATTCCAACAAAACTGAAAATAAATTATTATTGACATAATAAATCATGTAAGACAAACAATTTGCTATCAGATTTTCAATTCTACTTATTTACAGGTACTAATACACAAAATGTCAATAATATTAGAATTTCTTTAAATATTTTAAATTAAATAAACTTCTAAAAATGCCATACCAGTGTCCACAGTACTTCTTTCTTCCATCTTCGCCGCAGTTATTGAGAGTGATGAAAGTCCAACACTACCAGCTCCATTCTGTATGGGTGCAGCAACTACATTTCTTGAAGGAGGGTCTTTGTGATGAAATTCATTTTCTGGTACCATGAATAGTTTTTTATTTTTCAACTGCCCTGAATAACTAAAAATTATTAAAAGTGTTAAATGCATGAATGTCAATCAATAAATAATAATATATGTTACTATTATAAAAGTAAAGTAAGAAAGCTATATTTACCTCAAACTTGATCCTGTAAGCAAATGACTAAAAGTATGAAAGCTATTTCTTAAAAAATGTTTACAATACACAAGCAGTTCTGAATTTATGACAAGGTAATATTTGTGACTAAAGTTCTAATAATTATTATTACTATGTATCACTTTGAAGCTACAATCAACCACCTCAAAGTGGATATGCTATTCAACCTCTTCATACTTTATAGAAGTATTAAATTTTATAACTTAGATACATTATCTAAAGTTTACAAGAAATTAATTACATTAGCTATACTTCAAATTTAACTATATTAGTAAATCACTTTAAAATAAATTACCCCATGGCCAATGCATAAAGATCAGGCCTCTTATCTTTTTCTTCTTGACAGATCTTATGAACTCTTCTTTCCAAAGCTTGACCCAGATTCAAGACTTTTGGGTACCAAGGAAGTAGTTTTGTGAGTACAATCAAAATATTTCTGATATGAGTATATTCGCCTGTTTCAAGGCAATGTACTGAAGCCTGAAATACAGATTTTAAATAATTAAGTAAAATATTACAAGAAACAAAAAGATTATTAATGAAAATCTTGGTTTTCTCTTTACCTTTGTTAGTTTATAGTGCCATTTGTGTACAACATGTCGAAAATTCTCATAGTCTAACTGATCAGCTTTGTTTCCACCATCAAATCCAGTTGCTCGTAAAATGGTAAGGAACCCTGGATAATTACCACATTCCTAAGGAGAAATAAAAATTTTAAAGTGAAACACTCAAGCCATTCTAGAACTAATGATTTGAAGAAAGGTAGTTATGAATACAGAAATAGAAATTATGCCACTAACTCAATTTACTTTTAATTGACTTTAGTGAATGGCATATTAAAAGCTTCAATACTTTCTTCCCTAAATTGATGTACTGACAAAGGATACTAGATCCTCTAAACAGAGCAATGGACTGAATTTCAAGTTGACCTCAAGATACTTAATAGTGAAATAACATTTGACAAATCATTCTCCATTTGTCTAGTATCAGCTTTTGTAAAATAGGGGCTTTTTAATTTTTTGTAAATATTTTCATTTAGTTTAGCATTTTAAAGCTACCTGGCAATAATCCTAATAATCTGGCTCCCTTTTAAAAAATGATTAGCAAAAGGTATATCTACTTTATTAATTTTTTGTATATTTAAAAAAGCTCTTCTATTCATGAGTTTTTAAAATTAATCTCTTTAATTTTCAAAATCTCTATTTTTAAATAGAAATTAAAATGTGAGGCTTTTAATTTTTTCAGCTTTCTGGTGTTTTTTAAGTTAAAATACAATTCACTAATTTTCCCTGAATAATTATTTATAATGCTTTCCACAAATTTGGTTAGTCATTTATTACTATATTTCCTTTAATGAAATTATTCTATTATTACTCTGATTTATTCTTTGATCTAGCATTCTTTATGATTAAGTTTGAATAATAGGTGATCTCATTTTTTTTCCAATCTCTTTTTTAAATGTGATTTTATTGTATTATGGTCAATAAAGGATGTGTTTATTATTTCTGGTTTTCTTTTCACAACCTAATTAACATGTTCAATTTTTTGTAAGACAAATACAGAAAGACCAAGATGGGAAATTTTAGACAGAAAAGGCTATATATTATTATAGGTGGTATGTAAGTAAGAAAATAGTAACTTTAATTTTTAAAAGTTTAAACACAATTTTCCTACCTTTTCATATATTGTTCTATCACTATGCCACTTAGTCACAGTCTCTAGCATATAGCACAAGAATCTGCCGTATCTACTTGCTTCATTTTCAGTACAACTTGCCACTGTGTAAATTATATCAGAGAAAACCTGTAAGAGATAAATTTAAAATATGCAATGATTTTTTCATGAAAATGGATTTAATACATGTAAATATCAATTTTAAGTTTTCACAAATATGTGACTATTGTTAAATGTTGTTTAAAGCATAATTTTAATTTTTACCCATTGCATTCTGAGATTTATTATAATTTTTTAGATATTTGAGAAGAAAATTGCATATCCACTAAATAAAGTCACAAACATAAGCTGAATTTCAAGGTAAAATTGGGGGGGGGGGGAATCTTGTTTCTGTAAATAATTTCAACCAGCTTTTTGATAAATCTAAACATGCAAATGATTAAGAAACAAATTCCTGATTTGGTAAGAACTTTAAGGCTATCTGGAAATAATTCTAGCCCTTTTCCCAAAAAATTTAAATTGCCCACCAAATAAAACTCAAAATATAAATATTTTCCAATTCAAGTCACACTACAAAAATCAGAAGAATTCCCCTTTTTCATAAATATGGAGATGAGAAAAATGTGTATCACACAAAACAAAGGGCAGAAGCAAGAAGCTATTAACAGTCCCCACTGCTACTGGTGTCCTTCCCTTTTGAAACTACTTTAATACTTTCTAATAAAAGACTACTTTACAATAAACTCTCAAAAAGATTTGTTCATGACAGCCAGAAATGATATAAGGACACTCTCAAGGTCTCTGAAGAACTTTGGTACTGATTTTGAAATATGGCTCTCAGTGCCACCAAACCATTCTTCATGGCAAGCCCCCACATCACAGTGTTCTATGAGCAAGGTAAAAGGTAAAAAAAGTTCCAAAAAACAGTGAGATGTACAAATTTAGAGACATTTCTATTCCCAAAATTCATATGATATGTTTGTGTCCAAACTACCTAAAGCTCTCTGGTAGAGCTTTATAGATACAGTTGAAGGACAAAGGACAATTCCCTGGTAATACTTATCTAATGCTGAGTATACCAGGAGGTACTAGACTCTATTCTGGAAAAGAGAGAGGGTAATGGGGCTTTGAGACAACAATATTATAGAAGAAACGCTCTAAAAATGCAAGTACCTCTAGAGCCTTAAGAGAAAAATAACTTGGTTTCTGAAGTCTGTAAATATAGAAATAAAACCAATATTTTAAAGTTTTATTGACTTTTTACACTACATTTATTTATTACACTCATTTTATGAAAGGTGTGTAGTTCGGTTTCCCTTTTCATCATTCATTAAAAGTATTCTAATAATTGGTCAAAAGATTTAAACAATTTTTGGATGAAGAAATATATAAGAAAAATGCTCTAAATAGTCATTAATTGATCAGAGAAATGCAAATTAAAACAATTCTTACATGCTATTTCATATATATTACACTGGCTAAAATGATAAAAGGGCAAAATGACAAAGACTATGGGGAGGGGGTAGAAACTGATATATTGTTGGTAGAAAACTGTAAAGCAATCCAACCATTTTGAAAAGCCATCTGGAACTGTGCTCACAGAGTTATAAAACAATACATTCCTTTTGACCAAGTAATAGCACTATTAAATTTATTTCCTAAGGTGCTCAAGGAAAATATAAAAGAAAATATATGTTCTAAAATATTTAAAGCAGCTCTTTGTGGTGACAAAGAACTGGAAATTGAAAGGATGCTCATCAGCCAGGGAATGACTAAACAAGTTGTGAGATCTGAATGTGATGTAATACTGCACTGTAAGAAATAATGACCAGGTTAACTTTGGAAAGACCTACATGAGGTTATAAAGAATGAAATGAGCAGAACCAAAACATCATATACAACAAGAGAAATATTGTTTAAAGGATGATTTCAATATGTCCAGAAATAACAAATATACAAATCGTTTTGCCAAATGATACTTTCTCTAAAGAGAGGAGAGAGAGTGAAGTAAATATTTAAATATAACAAACAAATGCATAATAAATAAAATTTCATGAAGTCTTCATTTTTATAATACTGATCTTAACTGTTCTTACTCCCTCAGTACTTACTTCATCTATTCATGGGTCTCTTTTCTCATTTCTAATAAACCAATAATATTATATAAATATACAGATATAACACAACCTGTTCAGCGATTTTTCACTGACAATGTTTTATTTTCCAGTTTCTTGCCACTACAAAAAAAGAACTGCTAAAAAAATTTTTTATATACACTTTTAAAAAATAAATATCGGGGGCAGCTGGGTAGCTCAGTGGATTGAGAGCCAGGCCTAGAGATGGGAGGTCCTAGGTTCAAATCTGACCTCAGACACTTCCCAGCTGTGTGACCCTGGGCAAGTCATTTAACCATCATTGCATAGCCTTTCCACTCTTCTGCCTTGGAGCCAATACACAGTATTGACTCCAAGACAGAAGGTGAGGGTTTCAAAAAAATAAATAAATGAATGAATGAATAAAAAATAAATATCAAGTTTTGGGTATATACATATAAGGATCTTTTCCTATTTCTTTAATATCTTTTGGGTAGAGAACTAAGCAGTAATATAGCTGGGTCAAACTTTGGGGTTACATATAATTGTATTTTGCTTTTCAAAATTGTTTTGTATCAGTCTGCCACCTTATGCCTTCTTAACATTAAGGAGAAAACTGCTTTTACTACAATTTAAAAAAAAACTTAAACCTTATGAATCAAAAAAAAATTCAGTAACATCAAATAATACTGTTATTTTAAGATACCATGAAGATCCAGCAAATATTGGTAGGAAAGTAGCAACTCCACCAAGTGGTAATAAGTAAGTCTTAAAATTCTACTTAGAAAGGCAGCTGGGTAGTTTAGTGGATTGACAGCCAGTCCTGGAGATGGGAGGTCCTGGGTTCAAAATTGGCCTCAGACACTTCCCAGTTATGTGACTCTGGGCAAGTCACTTAACCCCCATTGACTACCCTTACCACTCTTCTGCCTTGGAACCAAATTGATTCCAAGACGAAAGGCAGTTTATTTTTTTTTAATTCTACCTAGAAATAAAACTTGTTATGCTAACCTAGTTAAATGTAGAAATATTCCCTATCAAAATTTTAGCCTTTAGTTAACAAATCTTTTTGGTAATTAAAGAAATTTTTTAATAATAGAGTACAAAGGAATATGATTTCTATTCAAAGAGTGATGAAATCAAAGATTTTCTGATGTACAAGAAAAAGTTTAGCTATAAACTACAAATATTTGCAAATATAAAGAACTTACTCGATCATAACAAAGTAGAGTGGAAAAATTAGGAGTTTTCTGTTGGTGTACCAATTCCACAAAACGAGAACAATAAACAGCATCAATTGCTGAAAAAATGCACCGAGGAAATATACACAACTGTAGAAATTTTGTAATGGTCTCATTTTTGGTAGACTCTACAAAAAAAAGGTGAAAAATATATTAATGGTCTAAGTGACATTCATTTAATAACAAGCATTTTATTTTATTTCATAATTTCCCTTCTAATAAAATTAGGAAAGAAAGTAGGTACAGGAAAGAGGGAAGTTGCATGGATAGATGAAAAAACATTTCTTAAGTCACATAATATGAATCAGACAAGTACTAGAAATAAAAATTAAAATAAGACAATCTCTGCCCTTAAGAACTTACTCTCCAGGAGTAGTTAGGTGGCTCAGTGGATTAAGAGCTCCCAAAATTGGGAGGTCCTGAGTTCAAATCCAGCCTCAGACACTCCCTAACTGTGTGACCCTAAGCAAGTCACTTAACCCCCTTAACTGCCAAGCTCTTACCTCTCTTCTGCCTTAAAACCAATATACAGTATTGACTCTAAGATAGAAGATAAGGGTTTAAAAAATAATTAAAATTTTGAAAAAAAAATTTTTAAGAACTTACTCTAATCGGTAAAGGCAATACATAAAGTGCAACTAGTAAGTGTAGTGAGTGGGATGCAAAATGGTGGGAAAATAATGATTACTGACATGGAAGAGATTTTTAAGTTTAACCACCTCATTTTATGAATAAGGAAACTAAAGATGAAAGAGAAATGCCTACTAACTCTCATCATTACTAATCTCATCCCTATGCAGTGAACCCAAATCATTATAGATAGAATCCCCTGAGCCTTCTTTCTCCTATGATTAGAAAGTTAGCCCTTCTTTCTCCCCTTCCATCCTTTCCTAATAGAATGTCAGCTCCATGAAGCTTGCTTTATATTTCAATTAGATTATTCACTGTGCTACTTAGCTATCTAGGTCAATGTAGAATTCACTACAGAATTTGATGGTGGAACTGGGATTGGGGTAATTATTAAGTATAATCCATAAACTTTAGTTTCTTCCATTATGAGCTATAGAAAAATTGAACACCTGAGATAATTTTCCTCTCATCACCCTTTAATTATAACTGTAAATCTTGAAATCTCTCAGACTTGTGAATGTTAAAAATTTTCCCATCAGGGAATTCTTAATTGGAACAAATTCCCTACTGAGAAACATTCCCCATTTTGATGTGAGAACTCGCCAGGATCAGAAATGGGAGGACCTCTACTCCAACTGTACTTTACTGCTTTAGGGGAAAAAAAACTCCTTGCTAAACAGAGAAAGTACTTGGATCCATGCTTATGGTGGGGCAAGGAGTTCTTTGAGCCAGGCCTGTTTTTAGAATTGATACAATGGGATGCTAGGTACCTAAAAGGGTCGGGCAAGTTTTGTCTTAATGAGATTAGTTGACTCAGCTGTGTTTTCACTGGTTCAGACTTACTGAGGAGATTTTTCAACTTAGCAGGAATTCAGATGAGCAGTCCTTTGGAAAGCGTCTTCAGTGATTGATAGATGTAGGGACTTAGGGGAGGTGACATGGGAGAAAAATCCCTATCTAAGAAAAAGCAGATCCTTTTGGAGAAAGCCTTTTGGAGGATCTCTGATGAGGATCGCTTGGGAAGAATCTCTTGAGAGAGGCCTTTTGGAACAGTCTCTGGCTGGAAGGCTCTCTGGTGAAGTCAGCTGAGATGGAGCTGGCCTGGTGTTACTAGAATCCTTGTTTAGTCAGACCTTGTGGTGAGTGTTAAAAAAAACTGACTGATTTCTCTCAGGTCTAGGCCATATTGGCTTGTGGCCCTTCATAATTATTCCTTTCTTACTCTCTCTCTCTTTCTTTGATTACTCATTGTATTGTTAATTAAAATCTCTATAAAACCCAGTTGACTTGGGTATTTGAATAATTGGGAATATTTCCTTGGCGACCACCTTATATTTGATTTAAAAACCAAGACACTGTAGTGAAACATATTTCTGCAGTCAAATTTACTCACCCTGTCTTATATCTATCACAATTTATATCTTCCACCATTTTAACTTACTACAGTTTAAGACCTCAACCATTTTAAATCTCACATAACTATTCTTACCTTTTTCAAAATCTACCCTATTTCTACCAATTTTGATATAGCTATGAAGAACCTGTGAAGTAGCTATGATTTCTTAATAAATACGTCTTATGTAAGTAGATAGTGGCAATTTGAGCCACTTGAATATATAAAATATAGGAAATCATTGTGGAGAATCACAAAGCAAAACGATATTTTTCAGTTCATTCCACATGCAGAAGTTAATGTTCGATAAATCCAACAATCCCTGACTTGAGGGCAGGAAGTCAAAATTCAACAAAAGTATTAGGAAAACTGATTATGGCAGAAACCAGACCCAAAGCAATATCTAATATTATATACCAAAATAAGATCAAAATGGGTATGTGATTTGAATGTAAATAGGAATATCACTAGAGTACAGTAGAAACTATCAAATTACAGACTAACAAAGCTTATGAAACAAATGTTCAGAAGAGGTAAAATGGATAATCTTGATTATAAAAAAATAAAAAGAATTTGCTGACAAATCATTACAACTATAAAAAGAAAAACAGGAAGATGGGAAAACATTTACAGAAAATTTATCTGATAAAGGTTTCATTTCTAAAAAATATAGAAAACTGGTTCATAAAAGATTCTTTAATTTACAAATGTTATATAAAAGACATTGAATAGACAGTTCTCAGAGAAAGAAATTAGTTATCTAAAAACTATATAAAAGTGCTCATCACTAAAAGTTAAGAAAAAAGTAATCAATTAAAAGATCTCTTTAGTAATAACAATCATTATTTTAGAAGTTTATAAAGAATTTTGGGCAAAAACATAAAATGCAAAATTATATCTAGAATGGCATAAAATATTACAACAAAATCTGGATGACTAACAGTTGTTATTGTGCCCACGATAAAAAATGAATGAGATATTCAGACAAATGTTTCTAATAATGATATATAACATAATGAATATGCAAAAAAAATTTTTTTCCACATATCAGCAGGAGAACTAGAAAGATCATATAGACTTACTAGCTAAAAGCCAATTATCTTTCTCTAGTTTTAGTCTCTGTAGAACCCTCTGAACATGTTCCATCTGTTTTTTCTCTTCTTCTAAAAGTTTATCCTGGAGAGCAGTACAGCGCTCTTTTTCTTTCTTCTTTTTATTTAGAGGCTATCAAACAAAAATAAAAATTTTAAATACATTATTTCTTAAGACAAATATAATTTCATAATAATTGTTAATTATGAGTAAAAGAATTATTTTCTTCAGTATTGTAACCTGACATTTAACACTAAAAATCTATCTTAACAGAAATCAATCATAAAAATTTAATATATAAAAAAATTAATCTTTAAGATAAATTCAAAAATGATTTTTAACTCTCATGGAATTATAAATTAACATTGTTTTAACAACAAAAGACATACCATTTCCTGATTGTCATCAATTGCTTTCATCTGGACTTTAAGTTTATGGACTTCTCTTTCATAGCTGTTATGTGGTACTGCAAGGTCATACATTGTTAATGACCAGAATGTAGCATAGAACTGTGGACTGATATCATCCCACACCTTAGAAACATGCAAAGAAATCACTGCTTCATGGACAGGAGCCATCACTAACTCACAGGATGCAATGTATTTATGAACTTTGTGTTGCTGTTTATTTCCCTTTTCAGCTTTTTTAAGTTCATCATACTTTGACTAGAGATGGGAAAAGAGAAAAAAAACACTAAATATTTTGCATTGGTATACTTTCTCAGCACAGTCAAATCACTGATTATATCAATCTTTATATTTACATATGAATGAATAAAAAATTTTAAATTATTCATTACTATCACTGAGTGCTGATGATACAATCAGAAAAATGAAAATAAGCTCATCTCAAAGCCATAACTATTAAATGGAACAGATATCATAGAGAAGAAACTTTAGTTTCAAGTTGGATGGAAAGTCCTCAAACATGGAAAGTTGAATATGACAAAAAGTATGAGTAGCAAAGCAAAGAATTCCTTGGGTTGAATCAATAGGTCATGACAATGTCTAAATATCTGTGAGTCACAAAGACAAAGCACATGTTAGGTAAAACCTGAAGGATCATCTGAGAGATGGCAAGGTGTGGTGGTCTTCCATCTCAAATCAAAAAAATGAATTGGCAACTCCCATCTCATCATCCATGCCATGAAGTGATTGCATGGCTAGGGGAGGACGAGGAAGGGGAATACCAGGGAAGAATATAACATAATGGAAATAAGTTTTCTTCCTACCAGGAACTACATGTTATCTGGCAGTTTAGGGTAAGGAAGTAAGCAGGGAACTAGAGAGAAGGGCATTAAGGTGATCTAAAAATTAAGATTTGAATTCTAGAAAATTAAAAGAGCAAACAAAATTATACATTATTTAAATTTCATTAAAATACTCCTTTACTTACTGAAATATGGTGTGCATACATTGGCCTAGACAGGAAAAATGCTGCATCATGGGGAGTATGGTACTCATTACAGAGCACATCAATTGAAGGCACTCGTTTAATATAATCCTCTGTGCTCAGATTAGATGCCAAAAACCTACCAAATTGTACCAGGGTATCATGACACTAAATTAAAAAGAAAAACACAAATAAGAAAATGAAATTTCATTCCCATTCAAAAAACTTTAACTTAATCTCTCCATAAATCACTAAACTGCTTCTCAACAAAATTGCTAACCAGCAAATTTCAGAATGGCAGGGCCAACAAAAATAAGGATATTTTCCTGGCATAAGGAAACTTAAGAGGCCATAGGAAAATGGCCATAGAAATAATAGCCACAACAACTGCAGGAGAGATAATAAGGAGTGCAACAACTGCTCAGAAAAAGATTTGCCTTACCACTCTTCTGCAAGACAGAATGTTTAAAAAAAAAAAAAGAAATTATCAAGGAAAATTGCCTTAGTATCTTAGAGAGGATAAAACAAAAACTGAAAGAATTCATTCATACCTCCTGAAAACTTTTCAAAATGAAAACTCTTACAAATTATAATTACAGCATACTTCCAAAACTCCCAAATAAAAGAAAAAGTTCTTCAAAGTATTTTGAAAGGAGAGGGAAAAACAAATACAGACATGGGTAGGGGGAAAGTAAATGGAGGGAGGGAGGAAGTGGGGTGGGGGGATGATAAAAAGCAAAACACTGGTGAGAAATAACAGAGTGAAAGGGAAAAAAACTGCTCAAAAGAAAAAAAGAAAAAAATATGGAAGGCAATACAGAGTAATAATCATAACTAAATATGAATGGGATGAAGTGAATAGCAGAGTAGTTAAAAAAAAAAACAGAATCCTACAAGAAACACATTTGAATCGGGGTGATACACACTGATTAAAGGTAAAATGCTGGAGCAGAATTTATTATGAAACATCTAAAGCAAACTATTTTGAAAGAATATAGAAAGAATTAATTCAAATATCATGAATTCCGTTCCACCCATAAAAAGACCATATGGCTTGAAATATGATATTCCTGAAGACAAAGCTTGAATTATAACTAGGAATCACCTACTCAGCAAAACAAAATTTAATCCTTTGGAAGATTTTGACATTTACTGAAATAGAAGAAAAAGACTAAATAGAAAATGGCTATTCAAACAAACTGTTTGTATTTGACCCTTTTGCTGGTAAAATCTTCACATTCTTGGGGTAAATATTCCACTAACTCAGCCCCAGGGTTTTAGATCGGTAAATTATCCTCAAGATGGTTTATTTTATCTGCCAAGATAGTTTTCCTGATGTGGGGGCTTAGTTTCTAATAGTCATAGGAGAGAGTTGGGTGACAGATGGAAGCCAAAGGGTAAACAAAATCAGTTCTCAAAGGATTATACAAGTAATCACAGCAATTCTCCTGTAATACTGAGAGTTCCCAAGGAATACTATTTTGCTATAAGAAATGACAAGTTAATGATGGTTCTAGAAAAACATGGCTAGATCTATATTAACTAATGCAAAGTAAAGGGAGAAAAAACCAGACAATCAGCTATGAAAAACTTAATCAATATAATAATCAAAGACAATTCTAAAGGATTCAAAATTTAAAATTCCATCAACCACCAGAGAAAGATGAATTTTTGAATGCAAACTAAAATGTATTTTAAAAGTCTTGCACTTTTTTTGCAACGTGTCTAATATGGAAATGCATGACGAGGATACATGTATGGCCCAGTGGAACTGCTCATCAGCTCCAGGAAGGGGGAGGGAAGAGGGGAGGGAAAGAACATGAAACTCACAACCATGGAAAAATACCATGGAAGAATATTCTTTTAAAAAATTTTTATTCATATATACATAATAGCACCATTCTTGGACCATTTCTCTGATCTTACAAGAAGATCAATCACATTTCCCGATTTCCAAGCAAACTTATTGTTCTGCTTATCTCAGTTATGTAACCAATCATGTTGTCCTCAACCCTATGTCATCTACCCTATTGTTTTTTTGTTCTATACTGCCAAAACCTATAAAAGAGAAACCTGTCATTCCCCTAGAAGTCTTTTGGCATAATTCAAGGAAATTCAAGGAAAACTCAGATCTTTTTATAAATAAATTATCATCTTGCTCAGAAAGAATGCCCCTTAAGCTAAGATATTGAGTTTCACTCATTACAGCTGAATATTTTCTTTTTTCTTTTTTTGACATAGCTAATGAGATTGTTTGCCTATTCATATATATTTATAATAGGTTTTGTTTTTCCTGCCTTCTCAATGGGGGAAGTTATTAAATTTGTAAATATATAATTCAACATTGTGAACATATTTATTCAAAGCTAAATCAGACTAAAAAATAAGGCTAAATAAAATATATATAAGATTACAAGGTATTTTTTTCTTCCCTTTATATCCTTCCCATATATGTTGTAATCAATCAACTCCAGGGCAGAAAAGCAATAAGGGGTTAGATAACAAGGGTTAAATTACTTGCCCAGAGGCACACAATTAGGAAATGTCTGAAGCCAGAATTAAATCTGGGACCTCTTATCTTTAGGCCTAGTGATTTACACACTGTATAACCTCATTGCCCCTGCATGTAAATACTTTTGAAAATACCTGATCATACAACTTTCCCACGAGCTTCAAATGTTTCTCTCCTCCTTCCTGGAATATTACCCCATTCCTCTGCTGAGCCATTAGTAAGCATAAAGGAAGGGCAAGATCATGATCCAAAAGTGCATCCTTTAACCTCTGAGAAGATTTTTTTGTGTTTCTGATCTGTCCAAAATAGCCACCCTATAAAGGAAAAATTGATCAGTCTACAAATATGCATTATATAAAACAAAACATATTAGCTATGATCAAGATATTTGCCATACTCACATAGGAAGTTTCAAAAGTTCTCACTGAGTAGTCAATGCAATATAACTAAAATCCAGTGTGTAGTTGAACCCCTATTACTTTTTTTACTCTCTCTAATCACTAATATAACTCTCAAATAGTCTTACTTATAATTCTAAATATAAAAATCTGAAATTCTAACTTTGCATATGAGGGAAGGGCAGAAGGTATTTGGTTAACAGAAACAGACTTAATCATTGAAGAAAAAAAAATCATGCTCACCTCAGCTTTTAGCTGTTCTCCACCAGTCATAGCCTCTAATTGTTCCACTGTAATTTCTTCTGTAATTTCTATTCCTGCCATTTTTTGTACTACCTCTTTCAATATAAGTAGGTCAAAGCTACTCCAAGTTAGAAGGAAACTATGTTAATAATATAGACTTAAAAAGAGATGACAGCATGCAATACTTTAATAACAGAAAATCATTAGAAAAGCATCAAGGTATAGTGGAAAACTAATGTTCTGGCTCTGAAATTTATTAATATTTAACTGACATAGAAAAGTGAAATGGTTCATCTCCATATTCTTATAGCTAGCCCTTCCCTTTAAATTGACAAATTAAATTACTGTAAAAATTAGAGTTAAGACAAAAGAAAAAGCAAAGTAAAACTTTCTGACGCAACCAAATTGGTCTCTCATTTTGTCACATTCCATCTCTCTACCATATATTGTTTTTTCTTCCTTTTTTATTAAGCCTTTTTTGATAGAGCTCTCTTCTGAATTGTGACGTTAATTATTACTCTGTATATATTTACTGACTTTATATTTTTTACTATAATAGTTCAAAACTTATTTTTGTCTCCCCAAACAGAATGTAAATACTTTGTAATTAAAATTCTATTGCTCCTGTACCTCTATACCTGGAGTTTCACATAAATGGAAGAGTTGTTTAATAATGGTCAATTAATGAATTGAACTGTATAGTGATAATAGTTTAACCATAAAATCTCATCTTAAGAAACTTCTGTCTTATTAAGACAGAGAATATGGAAGCAGAAGAAAAACAGACCTGGGGCAGAACACAGATCAGTTAAAAAGAGTGATAATGGACCAGAAAAATATTAATTGAATATAATTTCAAGATCTGTTCACTTGATTAGGGGAAAAACACACAAGCAAGAAAGCTCTCCAAGAACAGTGACTTGACAGTACCATATAAGAGTCCTCTGAAGGAACTATGAATTTTCATAAAAAGAAAATGACATGAAAACAAATATGCAAAGAATGTTCTAAATTTTTCAAAACACTACATTTATTGCTTCCCTAAAATCACAACCAACAAGTGAGTTCTGTACTATGGCTACTAGTTCCATTCTTACAGTTCTGGAATCCAAGACTCAAAGAGATTAAATAGCATAAAGCAGATTATGTTTACAGTCAGGATTTAAAACAAAAAGAAAATTGGTGAGAGAACTGATGTGACATTTTTTAAAATTTAAAGTCAACACAAAGAAAAACCCCAAAGAAATTGTGAAGTGTCAGTGGTATAAGATAAAGTTTCTTAGAGTTCATTGGCTATAATCTATTTTAATTTGGGTCAATATATATAAATACAATGATAAAAATATATTTATTATTTACTGTTAAAAAATTCAAAGACAAAAAATTACAACTAAAAAATCTAAGCTGAATATCAATTTGAAGACTAACTAAATTAACAGAGCTAAATTACTTAATAACAACTTGTTATTAAAGTAAGTATGGATTAGAACCTAAATATAGGGAGCAGCTGGGTGGCTCAGTGGATTGAGAGCCAGACCTAGAGATGGGAGGTCCTAGGTTCAAATCTGGCCTCAGACACTTCCCAGCTGTGTGACCCTGGGCAAGTCACTTGACCCCCATTGCCTAGCCCTTACCACTCTTCTGCCTTAGAGCCAATACACAGTATTGACTCCAAGTCGGAAGGTAAGGGTTTAAAAAAAAAAAAGAACCTAAATATAACTATTTACCCACCTTTTCCCTGCCTTGAGCTGATTTGCCACATATTGCAGAAGGCCAGCAAGTTCAATTGGATATTTGCGGAAAACTGCACCACAGAAACAAGCAAGACCTATATATCATATGAAGAAAAGACACTTAAAATCTTCAGTAATCAGAGAATTAACTCCAAATAAAATCTTTCCTAGATAATGATACTCACTTTGAAGCCAGCTTGAAATATTTGTGTCATTATGTTTCATTCTCTCCTTTTCTGGATTAGCTAGAGCTTCAATAATGCAATCTTTTTTTTAAATTAAGAAAAAAAATTTACGATGAAATGTAATGTAGCAAATGTAGATGCATTATATTACTTACCAAAAACGTAGCATGGTTCTTAGTAGTTTCCACTACTAAAATGACCAGAAATAGATCAATTTTAATTACAGTAAGAAAATAACAACGAATAGCAACCACACAATGCCCACATTACTAATCTAATAAAATTGTGTTTTTAGCTTTGTAATAGTTCAAATTCCGTATTATCGAATGTAATGGACTCCTCCATTAGTAGTGGTGTAATGTCCCTGAACAACCTGCAGGGATCTAAGAGAAAAAACACCATTCATAAGCAAAGGATAAACTATGGGAGTGGAAACACCGAGAAAAAGCAACTGTCTGACTACAGCGGTTGAGGGGACATGACAGAGGAGAGACTCTAAACGAAACTCTAATGCAAATATTGACAACATGGAAATGAGTTCCAATCAAGAACACGTGACACCCAGTGGAATCACACATCGGCTATGGGGGGTGGGGAGGAGGAAAAGAAAATTATCTTTGTCTTTAATGAATAATGCTTGGAAATGATCAAATAAAATATTTTTTTTTAAATAGTTCAAATGCCTTCCTTTAGAAAAATTAGGGATGCTAGCTAGCTCTAGTGATTAATATGGGTCAAGGGGGATATGATAGGGAATGTAGACTCTAAATGATCTTCCTAATGCAAATAACAACATGAAAACAGGTTTTGATCAATGACACATTTAAAACCCAGAGGAATTGTGCATTGGCTACAGGAAGGGGGAGAAAGGAAGGAAAGAACATGATTCTTATAACCAAGAATAATGTTCTAAATTGACTAATTAAATAAAATTTTCAAAAAATAAAATAAATGGGGAAAGAAAAGGAAAATGGCAAATGTTGAGGGAGATATGGGGAAACTGGCACAATAACAAGTATATAATTGGGATGTAAAACTATTATACTAAACTCTTATAAAAATCTCGAAAAACATGAGCTGATGCAAAGTGAAATGAGCAAAAATAAGAGAACATACAGGAGAACACAATAACAACAACACTGTATAATGTGCAATCATGCTTAACGATACTCAGCAATACTCTGATCCAATACAATTCTAAAGACCTTATGATGCACATTAAAGGCTTTTTTTTAGTTTTAGTTTTCTTGTTTGATTAGCATAGCTTTTTGTTCTATATTTTCTCTCACAATATAACTAACATAGAAATATGTTTTGCATAACTGTGTTATGGGTAAAAACATATGCTTACCATCTCAGAAAGGAGGGAGTAGAAGGAGAGAATCTAGAGCTCAAAATTATTTCAAAAATGTTAAAATTGTCTTTATTTATAATTGGGAAAAATTGTCCTTCTATAATTTGCCCAAAAGTTCATAAATACTCTTCCATTCACTGAAACATAGAAGACTTGTCTTTTTCCTATCTTGTGGTGCCACTCCAATTTTTCATAATTTTTCAATTGCTAACCTACAGTGATTCAGCAGGTATATCAGCCAGTTAAATATCCAAGTTTATAATTGTGAACCTTAAAAATTTTCAGACCCTACTTCATAGGGTTAGGATTGTAAACCTTAAAAATTCCCCATTGGGACCATTCCCCATTTGGGCAGTGAAGGTAACTTGGATCAAGAATGTGAGAACTCTACTTAGATCAGGAATGTGAAAACTCTACTCCAATCCTACTTAAGCCTGCTTTAGAGGAAGAAACTCCTTGCTGAACAATGAAAGATACTTAAACCCACACTTATAGTAGGACAAAAGTTCTTTAAGCCATGCCTATTTTAGGACTAATACAAAAGTGCTAAGTACCTATAAAGGTTAGGCAACTTGCGAACTTACAAGGAACAAAGAGGAAAAAACTTACTCAGAGATCCTAGTCTACTCAGCTGTGAAGCACTCAAAAGATTAGTCTACTCAGGTGTGAACTAAGAATGGTCTGTCCTTTGAAAAACGTCTACTGTGATTGGTAGATGTAAGACCTTGGGGGAGATGACATAGGAGAAAATGCCCTTTAGATAGGGAGCTTAGATTCATTCAGAGAGATTCAGATTCAGGCATTGAGCTGGTGGAGGCAGCTGAGATGATGCTGGCCTGGTGTCACTAGAATCCTTGCTTGGAAAAATCTTGTGGTGAGTGATTAAGTACTGACTGATCTTTTTCTTAAGGGCTTAGGCCTGGGTTGGCCAGGGCTGCCCTGGGCTGGCCTATCCTTTTCTCATTATTCCCCTTTTTCTCTCTTTCTCTCCTTTTCATTAATTCCTCATTTATATTAATTAAAATCTCTATAAAACCCAGCTGACTTGGGTATATTTGAATAATTGGGAATATTTCCCTGGCGACCACCTTATATATTTGATTTGAAACAAGACACTGTAGTGAAAACATATTTTCTGCAGTCACAACTTACTCATCCACTCTTATATCTACTACAATTTAAGTTTTCCACTATTTAATCACTACAGTTTATGGCCTCAACTATTTTAATTATTACATAATTTATATATATTAGTTGATCTGAATTGAATTCATCAGAGCCAATTATAACATTTCTAATTTTCATCATTATGTTCAATTTCACATACTGTTAGCAATATTTGTACTGAAATTTCTTATACAAAAATTATTAATTTTGTCAGAGAAATCAGAAGTATAACAAGTAAACAGTCTTGCCTCCTCTCTCTAGTGAGTAATCAATTATTCACCTCCCAAAAAGAGGTCCTTTGATCTTTTTTCTCCCAATCTTTTTTCTCTCAATATGGATTTCTTATCATTTATTCTTATCTTAATAGAATTTCCAGAGCACAAAGAATGCAAAAGAAAATTCTACATGAATCCAAATATGTTTCACAGAACTTACTCTTCAAAAGCAAAGTTTACCTTAATAATATATAGCTTAATCTAATATAACAAACACTTAACTAAGTCAAACTTTTAACTAACATAAGATTAATTCTTTCAATATATTGCAATGTTGTAACAATATTAGAAATTTTCTGAAATCTAGGTATTTCTTAAAACTTTGTATCATCTTCAAATATGCTAAGTGTTCCAACTACATCTATTTAAAAGAAAGGTTGCAATTTAAAAATTTTGTTCATATACACAAAACAAGTTCCTTAAATAGTAAAAATCTTTTTTATGGCATTTTAAAAGTTTTCTTTGTTTACTGTACAAAAGACATATCCCTTTTACTAAATGAAAGGATACATGCCAAAACATCATAATTCAAAGAAGTAAGATATTTCAATGCATCTACAACTGGTGTAATTAAGTTGTCATATTTTTGTACTTGTGATAAAATCTGAAAAATATAAAATCAGAAAAAAGCTATTGATTTTTAAGCTAACTACCTAAAACATTTTATATATATGTAACAAAATGCCATCTGGATGAAGTCAAAAGGAATTACACATTTTAAATTAGTTTAAATGTAATTTTAAATTAGAGAAAATTTTGCATTTCCCCCATAATCTCTGAAACAGTAAAATGGATGAATTTTCCATATAAATCAAATCTGCTTAATTATATATTTATTTTAACACTTTCTGATAGGAAAATAAATGTATTTTCAGTATAATAGTATAATCAAAAGTCAAGTTTCTCATTTTATGTTAAAAATATCACATGCCCAACTATGTGGCTTAGCGAATTACTGAAAGCCAGGACTAGAGATGGAAGACCCTGGGTTTAAATATGGCCTCAGGCACTCCCTAACTTAACTCCATTTGCCTAGCTCTTACCACTCTTTTGCCTTTCAGTACATAATATTGATTCTAAGATGGAAGGTAAGATCTTTTTTAAAAAAGTATTATATGCCACAATAAATCTTAACTGTTATTTTAAATAAAATACTAAAGCAAATAAGCCATTTTACCCTATTCATTGCATGTTAATGCAAAAATAGAGCATTTCTATACATGTTTATTGAGTAAATATATCAATATTGAACAAAAATTTCTTGTTATCCTGTGTAAGGATATGAACTGGCCCTATAATCTCCATAACTATAAAAGTACTGGACAGTTGCTAGAACACTCTAAATTAATCTACTGTGTCTTTCTGGTTCTAAGGTTAGATTTTTATCCACTATATAATCAATTATCAACAAGTATTTTAGCTAAATGACCAACTTAGCAAAATTGTTTTTAAACTTGTTTTTAAAAATTAAAAAAATCTCACAACATACATAATCAAACAAAATAGTTGGGTTACTGTGACTAAGCTTCCCAATCTGTCTTCCAGAAGGCTTCACATTTTCCTTTGTAAGACGCCTATGGAAAGAAAAAAGATACTGAATGTCATCATTTTCATTTATTTTCTAATGATTTCTTATGAATATTCACAATATAGATTAAACTAGCTTTACTTTAAACTGACCTAGATCTTTTGTTTCTAAGATTTTTATCTCTGTCATGAAACAGAAGTTTATTTTGCTAAACAATTTTTTAAAAATATAACAAGCATTTTTATGATACTAAATGCTGCCATAATAAATATAGTATTACAAAAAAGTACCAATCCAGAATCACAGCAAAGTCAGACATTAGAATGTAAGCTGTATCAAAGCAAAAGTCATTATCTCACTTTTCTTTGTATGTCTACATTATCCTCCAAACAACTGCCTGCAATATCAAATCTTTAAGAAATTGTTCCTTGATAGAATGATTGAGAACCCATAATTTTGAAAATTAAGTCTGAAAAAAGTTGCATGCTGGAAGCTAAGAAAAGCAGAGTAAAAGATGCTACACTCCCTCAAGCTCTAAATATGAGGGGAAAAAAAATAGAAAAGAAGTCACCACAAAAGAAATCGCCCCAGGACTATTATAGTCATCTGGGAACAATCAAAGGAACATGGAAACAAGCACTGATTGATCATTATAGTGAAAGTTTTCAGAAAAAGCATATTGATTGCTTGAGATGCATAATTGTGAGAAAATTCATCATCCATCTTGAGATCTGACTATTTCTGGTCAACATGAAATCTGAGTCCTTCATTCAGAGTCTCTAACGAGCAAGGAAAAGTGATCCAATTTCCCGAATCCCATATTTGAATGAACTTTCTCAGAAGAATATTTGGACTAGACCCATAATTAGAAAAGGAACAAAACTGTCGAAATCACTGTGGTTCACTCATTTTCAGTTAGCCATTTGTTAATCCCTACATCAGTCCCATCATTTGTTTCTTATAGTGTGACTTTTAACTTCATCGTTCCAGTGAAATTGTTTACTAGTGATCCCTATAGTTGCTTATGGCATTCCAACTGAGCTAATTCTGAAGAGAGTAAGGTTCAAGCATAGCCAAACCTCCCATCTCTAATGGATCTCTTAATGAGCAATAGTTTACCCACTTGTCTCTCCTTTTCTCTTCTCTTTTTTACTTTTTTTTAAAATATCACTCATCTTACTAAGCTTCCCTTTTTCTATGTATGTATATTCCTTTTCATTGCTCTACTTTTTGGTGTCTTGCATATGTTAAATACTTTGCCTTTCTCAAGTATAGATAACAGTTATTTCAAATTTCATCTCTTCAGGTATGAATATACTCATTTCAGCCTTATCAAAATTCTTAAGTTTTCACCTTATTTAAAAAAAAAAAGCCTTTATCTTCCATCTTGAAATCAATACTATGTATTGGTTCCAAGAAAGAAGAGCAATAAGGGCTAGGCAATAGGGGTCAAGTGACTTGCCCAGGGTCACACGGCTGGGAAGTGTCTGAGGCCAGATTTGAACCTAGGACCTCCCATCTCTAGGCCTGGCTCTCAATCCACTGAGCTACTTAGCTGCCTCTTCACCTTATTTTTCAATGCTGCTCTTGAATGTCAAATTTGCTCATTAGATTTTCTTTACAGCTCTGAGTTTTTGGTTGGGCAAATCTGAAATTGTTCTACTACATTACATGCCAAATTTAGGATTATGCTAAGTTTTATGGGGTATGCAATTCTAGGTTGTAGTCCTACATCCTTTTTCCTTTTGGAATAAATACCAAATTCTTTTATGTTAGGCATAAGCTTTGTATCTTATCTTTTATTAATTCCTTATATTGTTCTTACAAATAATTTATTACCTATAGTGGTGCTCCAATTATCACATCCCCTCCCCATGTTCCCACTCTGTAGCAAGACCCCTACTTGACAAAATGATGACAAGGTAGATAATGGAAAAACATGGAATCTGTGCAGTGGAGACTGTCATTCCAGAAGAATCCCCCAATTTTGCACAAGCTCCTTATTCCTAATGGCAACATACCTAGAGTTTGGAAAGCAAAATGCTAAGCTACAAGACCCCAACAAATATGCCAAACCTCCAGCCCTTGGGCTTATTCATCAATCTCAGGACTAAATATTTTCTTTTGAATTAGTTTGATCATAAGTTTAGGTTTTTATTTCTCATAATTGCTTCTTCATTGAATGTTTAAATATTTGTAAACAGGGACTTTGAAGAAAATGATTAACAATGAGAAATGGCATACACACAAAAAGAAAAAAGAGAGTAGACACTGTCTGAAAAACCAGAGAAGAAAATATTGCCTAAGGTAAAGCTGATTTAAAGAGATAGGAAAAAGAATCTCTACCCAAAAAAGGTAGAAGGTACTGCTAAAAGTTGCCTGTTTTCTGCCCACACAGAACAAAAAGGGGAGGGAAATCTAAAAAATAAAAAGTAAGAAGAGATCCATAATTTCATAAGTAAAGAGTTATGGAATTATTTACTCTTCCTCTTGTTCTATGCAAACCAGGAAAAGTGGGTTTCTTTCTGTCCTATACACAAACTTGCAAGCTGAGATCCAAAAGTTCATCTAAAGGAAGGGAATATAGCTAATTTCCTCATTTCTCTTGCAAGGATAGGATAGCAATGAACAATTTGGCAATATACATATTATCCTTCATTCTTGCTACCTGCAAAGATAACAAAGGAGTGGTAAGATATGGAATGGTGAATTTGTCCAATGATTCTAGAAAGCAATTTGAAAGTTTTTGTTCTTTTTCAATCATATTCAATTCTTCATGACCCTAGTGTACTCCTGACAAAGACAATAAATGGTTTGCTGTTTCCTGTTCCAATTCATTTTACAGATGAGGAAACTAAGGCTAACAGGGTGAATTGACCTACTATGACTTGACCAGAGTCACAGACATAGTAACTGAGGCCAAATATGAACTCAGGTCTTCATGACACCAGGACCAACATTCCATCAACTATACCAATGCCCAATTTGGAATGAGCATGTTTTTAAAGTAACAAAAATATATTTGGTGCCATGCCTATCAAACTACTTTAATTCATCTAGAAGAACAAAAGGTCAAAAATATCAAGGGAACTAATAAAAAAAATATGAAGGATGGTGGCCTAGCAGTACGAGATGTTAAAATGTACTACAAAACAGAAATTATCAAAACAATCTAGCTAACAAACAGAAGGGCGGATCAGTGGAATAAACTAGATGTAAATTATCTCAGCAATCTAATATTTGATAAACTGAAAGATCCCAGTTTTGAGGATAAGAACTCACTATTTTGATAGAAACTGCTGAGAAAATTGAAACAGTATGGCAAAGATTAGATTTTTATCACTATCTCACACCATATACCAAGATATGGTCAAAATGGGCACATGCTTTAAACTTAAAAGAATGATTATGAGTAAATTAGGCAAATGTAGAATAGTTTAGCTGTCAGATCTTTGGAGAAGGGAAGAATTTAAGATCAAACAAGACACAAAGAGCATTACAAAATATAAAATTAATAATTTTGATAAATTTTTAAAGGGTTGTACAAACAATATCAATGTAACCAAGTTTAGAAGGGAAGTAACAAAAGATTTGACTTCTTAAATATATAAAGAACTAAATCAAATTTATAAGAATTCAAGTCATTCCCCATATGAAAAAAATCAAAGGTATCAATAATCATATAAAAAATGTTCCAAATCCCTCCTGATTAGAGAAATACAAATTAAAACAACTCTGAGGTACCTCCTCATACCCAGAGAAAAATAACTATTGGAGGGAATATGGCAAAATTGGGACATTAATGTATTGCTGGGGAGTTGTGAATTTATTCAAACATTCAGGAGGGGAATTTGGAATTATGCCCAAAACGTCATAAAAGAATCCATACTTTTTGATGTATGTCTATATCCCAAAGAGATTTTTTAAAGTGAAAAAAGTCCTTTTGTACAAAAATATTTACAGCTGTGCCTTTTGTGGGGTCAAAAAATTGGAAATTAAAAGGATGCCTTTCAGTTGGGGAATGGCTAGGATGTCTCTCACTTGGTAAATAGCTGAACAAACTTGTGGCTTATGGTAGTGATGGAATCCTATTGTGCAAAAAAGAATTATGAACAGGATGATTTCAGAAAGAATGCAAAGTAAAATAAGGAGAACCAGGAGAACATTACACACACATATATATATCATGGGATAATCAAATATGATACACTTTGCTACTGACAGCAATACAATGACACAGGACAGTTCTGAAGGACTTATGGAGAACAATGCTATCCACCTCTAGAGAAAGAACTTATTATTGGAGTATAAATGATTTTATCCCTTGCTTATTTGGGTATCTGATTTGAGGTTCTGGTTTTATAAGATTATTTACTTACAAAAATGAAGGATATGGAAATGTGTCATATGCTAATACATGTATAACCCAGATTGAATTGCTTGTCATCTCCAGGAGTGGGCAGGGAATAAAAGAAGAAAGCAACATGAAACATATAACTTTGGAAAATTTGTGTGGGAATTTGTTATTAAAATAAAGATAAAACATTAAAAAAATAAAAGTAACAAAAATGCCTAAATTTCCTCAAAAAAAAGTGGATTGAAATTAAACAGATTGAGATGGAAATTAATACAGAAGGCATGTTAATGCCTACTTCAATTACCTCTTGTTATCAATTAAGAGAGTGAAACCTCAAAAGGACAAACATCCAGAATTCTCAAGGAAATCAAAGACAGGGAAAAAGTTCTCATATTCATTAGTAATTATTACAGTAGCAAAACAGTGAAAACAAAGTACAAACCCTTAATTTGGTAATGACTAAATGATAATTTCATATGATGAATCACCATTGTGTCATAAGTAAAAAATTTGAAGTAATCAGAGAGAAATTTTGCTAAAAAGTTAAGATATGGAAAACAGAATTTTAACAATATGTATGTGAAACAAAACTTAAATGCTGAATAATTATTAACAAAGTTAGAGATGTTATCTCAAAAATATGACTACTAAAGTTTGGAATAAAGAATATAGGAAAGAGATATTGATCTAGAAAGCATTGTATTGGATATTTAAGTCAATTACCTGCTTTTATCAATAGAAACTGAGGCTTAAAAAGAGTAAATAGGAGTAGCAAAGTATAACATACTATGCTTGTGAGAAATAATTCTTAGCATTCTATTCTCTTAAACTTGAAATGCTAAGCAAAAGCAAAAGAGATGTGTATGAAGTATTTGATTTTGTTTATACTCTGCCAAAGTTTTATTTGGATAGGTACTTTTTCCTTTTTAAAAAATTTTTACTGATAGCTACAAAAGAGCAATAAGTAAATAATAGCAGTTAAGTGACTTGCCGAGGGTCACAAAGCTAGGAAGTGTCTGAAGCCAAATTTGAATGCAGGAGCTCCTGTCTCTAGGTCTGGCTCTCAATCCACTGCCACCCAAGCTGCCCCCATAGCCTTTTTAAAAAAAAATTAATTCGGCCATTCTTAGGTTATTTTAGTAATTTATGAACTTATATATATTATTTCTGTTAATATATACCTACAGACCCACAGATATATGTCACAAATAGCTTTTCAATTACTTTGCATATTACATAATTATATACTTTAGAAATGTCATCTTTGGGGCAAAATTCATAAAATTTCTTATCTTTAATAGAACCTAAATTTTCACATTTAATTTCATTCCTTCTTTACTTTAAATCACATAACAAAACAGGAAAGCACTTACTTCATAATATATTTGGCTCTATCTATTGTTTGGGCTTTAGCTTTTATTAAATGTGGATGACTATTATAAGTTTCATTCTTCCACTGGCCATATAAACGATACCTTAAGAAGGAAGAAGAAAAACAATCATAATTTATATGACATACATAGAAAAACTGACATATAGAAAAGTAAGTTTTAAAATGTAAAAAATATATACTTTGAAATTTACCTGTACTGATAAGGAAATGTTTTGAACATTCCCCAAAGTTCTTCAGACATACAAGCATTACAGTCCATCAAAGTAAGAGATGGAAGAAGGACCTGGTCTGTAATACTAAGCAAACAACTAAATAAAATCTCCTAGGAAGGAAAAATTTAGACACATTTAATACACGGTAGTCAAATAATTATTAATCTTTAAAATATCAATAAAAGCTAGAATGTTAGTTTTATAACTACTGAGAAGGCTGAGGATAGGCACATGTCCTTCCAACTTCAATGAGATAAGAGTTCCAATCTCACCAGACATACATACATGTTTAAATATTACATATACATAACACCTACTATATAACTGAATAAAAACGATAAACTAACTACACTGATCAATTAGGGAACATAAACCCAGGGAAATTTTTATTAGCTATACCCATTTTGGAAGATTTTTCTAAACTAATATAAAAATTATTACTGATTAAGTAAGTTTTAATCACTGGAACATCTATGGATCAGATTTGGATTTACTTGTATAAGCCCCAGTGAGTTTGTAAAAGTTTAAGTTCCCTAATTTTAAGGTCAACAATCTAGCTATTAAGATAGATGAGAAATGCAGAGTCAAACCCAATCAAGAGATGTTTTGTCTAGCACCTGCTCTCTCTGTATTAAATGTAAGCTGAGACTTCCCAGAAGTTGTTGTTTAAAACTCTATTTTCCCTGTTGCTTTGGATTCTGAAGACCTCCTCTTGTAAGTCAGCAGGATTAAGCAAAATACATAGCCTACATTTCACCTTCACTGTTAGCCTTACTACTAAAATGATCATGCTCAGAATCTTGTGCCTCAGTACCTCTTCACTGCAGATTTTTATTGCAAAAACTTAAATGTGAAAAATAAAAAAAATAGCTTGAATATGTTATGTAAACATTTTCATATAAACACTTGTGTAAAATATGAAAATGTAATTTAACCCATCTCAGAATACCAGTATTGATTCCAAAGCAGAAGAGTCATACTAGGAAATGGGGGTAAACTGACTTGCCCAGAATCACACAGCTAGGAAGGGTAACAGATTTGAACCAAGAACCTCCCATCTCTAGGCCTTGTTCTATCCACTAAGCCTTCCAGCTTCCCCAAAAAATGCAATTTCAAAAGAGCAAGATGATGATATTTCTAACCTAAATGTACTTGAACATAAAATCTTTTCTCATCTTCTACTTTCCCCCTCCAAATGCAATTTTTTTTCGTTATGTATCTACAAAAATGTTAATGCCTTCTTTATTAATATTCTCTTCCTTCAACCTAATCTCACAAAATAAGATAGTTCTAATCCTTACCAGGATCAAATTTCAACACATACAAATCCCCAATTCCTCTAGGAGATTGTCTATTGCTTTCATTTCACTATCTTTCTGTCCACTGATTGCTTCCCTACTGTCTACCCACAAAAATTCCTCAATTGATCCATCCAAAGGAACTGTTACAATATTTGCCTTCATTTACTATATTCTTCCATTCTTACCTATCTGTTTTCCAAATTCATCTTTCAATCAACATTGCAATACCATTGATTTTAAATGCTACCTCTAATAATGTTTTCCTCAAGCCTGTTCCTTCATGACCTCTCTCAACATTGATCATCTTTCCCTTGATACTGATTCTTCTAAGTTCTCAGGACAACATCTCTCTCCTTGTTCTCCTTCCTCTCTCTCCACTCTCTTGTTTCCTGTCCCTCCCCACTCCTGTCCATTTTCCACTCAGGGACCAAAGTGATTTTCCTAAAATGCAGAATTAATTAGGTCATCTCCACCCAATGCCTACTCAATAAACTCTAATGGCTACCATTGCCTCCAAGATCAAATACAAAATGCTTTGTTTGGCATTCAAAGTCACACAGCAATTACTCTTTTCTACCTTCTGTACCTTCTTATACCTTACTCCCCAAGACATACTGTTTCATTCACTGGAAATGGCCTTCTGGCTTCTCTACAAGCAAGAATCTTAGCTCCAAGTATATCCTTGATATGTGCCATGCCTACAATGTTCTTATTCTCTCTTCCTGGCTTCTCTGCCTCTTTTCAAATCTTTGACTAAAACCCCATCTTCTAAAAGAAGTCTTTCCTTATCCATCTTAATTCCAGTAACTTACTTCTGTTAATTATTTCCAAAAAGATAGAATCAGAAGAAGCACATAGGAGCTTGCTGCTGCCTCAGAATGTGAGTTCAAGAGAAGGCATTGTCTTTTATCTCTTTTTGTATTCCCAGAATTTAACATAGTAGTTTTAAGATGTTTATTGCCTGACTTATTTTTTGCAACACTAGGGACTAGCATACAGTTTGGAACAAAATAAGTACCTCACTGAAAAATTTACATATTTTAGGAATACAACTTGCTAAAATGTCATATGATTCTTTAAGGCATATAAAAATAATATACTTATAATCTAAGTCTTACATTGTGCTGCTGACCCAATTGCCCTATTTTTATAAATAAGGAAAATTTTTAAAAAGAGTTATTTTTGGTACAGAGTTACAAAGGAATAGGTATGAGGCACAATCTGAATGCAAGCCTTTCTGAACATAACTAAATACTCTAAAATAAGCATTTTTCTTTCTTATGATCATATGCTTATTTTCATATGTTCACAATGTAATCAAAAATGCTAAAAACACTATTTTATTGCCAAATATGCTCACCATCTTCTCTTTATCTTCTTCATTACTTCCATCAGACTGAAACTAGAAAATAGACAAATATTCAACTGTAAATAACGTGCAAATAAGCTCATATAATTAAACATTTAAACATTCATTTAAAATTTAATTACAAACATTGTACATACAGGGACATGGTTTTTTTCAGTAGGCAATATGAGACATAAAAAGTTGGGTGTTTTGTTTTGTTTTTAATTCTTCTAAAAGCAAAAGAGCTTGGATTTGTGCTTTAATTTGAGATGGTTTGCCTCTTTTTAGTCCATATTTGGCCTTGTTCTCCTGAAAAGCTCATCAAATTAGTTCAGTCATCCTATCAGCTCAGCTCTATGCAGTTTATAATTCAAGATTAAACAACTGGTAAACTTTAACATGGCTTGTGGATCAAATATCCAGTCAGATATAAAGCATAAAAAAATACGGAAATACAGAAAGAAAGCACCGATATAACTTTTATCAGATTAATTACTTCCTCTATAAGAGTAGACAAGAGGAAGGGAATCTGTAAGCAAATATTTATTTAAAAGTTTCTACATGTAATAGAAAAAATTTGAAGGTAGAAAGAAAAAATGAAATTTGCCATGAATTTTTAAAAGAAGAAGGGTTGAAAAGAATTCCTACAATGTTCCAATGGTTTAGTGTTGGGGAGACAAATACAATGTATGAAGCAATTGCTATTTGTATAAAACTACTAAGGAAGTTGATCTGCATGGGAGAAATCATAACTAACTCAAAGCTATTTATCTATTTCTTTTCATCTATCACTCAATCTAAATATATGTAACAATTACTCTAGTGATAGGAAATTTTGAGTGGAACTATACAAATCATACTTACCTCCTTCATAAATGCTTTTCCTAAGCGTACCACTTTTGCAAATAAAATAGCATCATGAGAAAGATTAGGACCGAGATGAGAGAGCATACTGAATACTTGTTCTCTTAAGTCTTCAAAATTCTCTACTTGCTTTGGTGCTCTTTTGTTTTCAAAAAAAACAATAGATTTTTTTTTGGCAGCTAAAGGTATTCCAAGTCTAAAAAATATGAGAAGAATATAAATAGCTTTGCATATTTCCTAGTTATTTCATATACAAATAATATCATAGTGTGCTGGCAATCTCAAATTCAAGAAATCTATGTATTAATTTTTGCCACAGAAGATGAAAGGAAAGAGAAATTGCTGTAATAAAAGAACATAATAGAGATGTGGTAACAGTAAAATCAAAAGTCTAATTATATGAATAAGTAACTTTCAGAAGAAAAAACCCAATCTATCAATAGTAATATGAAATAATGCTGTAATTCACAATTAGAGTCATGAAATTGAAACAAGCTCACACACATCAGTCTGATTAAGGTAACAAAAAGAGTAAATGACAAATGCTAATAGGGCTATGAGAAAACAAATAAATAAAGTCCATCAACTAGAAAATGTCCTAACATATATGAATGATAGAATATAAGTATACCTTCCACATCACAGTGATTAGGAGAATGGTAAATCCACCTAAAATTTTTTTGCCCTCCCTTCATAGAAGAGATCTGAATTTCTTCTATTATGAGATATTTACATAACCTTTTTGTAAAATATGGGTTAAATTTGATCTCAGGCTATATCAGTGTTAAGTATAGTATATCCTGTTACCATATGAAAAAGAAATTAAAAATATAAAATATAAGAAATTTATTAAATTGAAAACATTAAAGAGAATGCGGAATATATTATACAGATAATTTTATACATAATGATAAACACATTTTTGCATGTATGAGTTACTAAACTTTTAAAAATCGTTCCACATTTCTACTTTCATATTCTTTTCACTAACTTCAACTTTTTGCTTATCTTAACTTTAAAAAATAAATTGGATATGCTGATGTTATTAAAAGATAAAATACACTGATATTCTATAATAATCTTCATATATCTTATGCATTTCGGAGTTTATAAACTTTTTCTGTGTTGTATGTTGGCTTTTGTGTATCATCTGCAGGTTCTGCAAAACTCAAAAAAAATTCTTATTTAAATTTCTCATGCCAACCCATGATGAAGTTGCTCTATGAAAAGGATACCTATACTATTGTACTATAAAAAATGATCAAGGAGATTGTTTCAAAGATGAGAAGACCTAAATGAACTGATGCAGAACCTGGAGAATATTTTTTTATCTTTTTTTTTTAACCTTTACTTTATGCCTTAGAATCACAGTAAGAGCTAGGCAATTTTAATTTTAAGTGGTAAGTGACTTGTGTCTAGGATCACACAGCTAGAAAGTGTCTGAGGCCAAATTTGAAACCAGGACCTCCCATCTCTAGGCCTGGCTCTCAATCCACTGAGCCACCAAGCTGTTCCCTATTAAAAAAAATCATTTAAAAAACCCAGAAAAACCCAGGAATTTTGATTAACTCAATTTCAGAGCTCATGCTAAAATATTCTGCCCACCTCTTAACAGAGAGGCGATTGTTTAATGTTAGTGTTGGTAAAATTCTAAATTGTATTTTTTAAGTTTTATAAAGTAAAAAAATTTTTTTTAATTATACAATAATATTAAGACAAAATAATTCTGATGAATTAATCAGCACAATAACCAATCACAATTCCAAAGGAGCAATGATGAAGATACTAAGTTCAAGGTATAAAATGAGACATAACGAATATCCAAAACATGCTATTTGTTTTGCATACTTCTTACAAAGGTCTCCAAATTGAGATTCCAATCCTGACTCTCTATTCCCATTCCCACTACTGTATGTCTAGATGACAGTGCCACATCAAAAAACCTCTTCTTTGACTGGTGAGTCACTGTAAAAATTTCCATTTTGATAAATTTCCAACAGTTCTACTTTTTTTAGTTCCCCTTTATATATTAGAAAATAAGGGATGTGAGTGTAATTAGTCTTTGGGGGGGGGTGGGTTATACTTACATTCCTGGCATATAATAATAGTGTTTGACATATAACTAAAGTGGTATTTTAGTATCCAGTGCCCAAAAAATAAAGATAAAAGAAGGGAAAAAAGAATCACCTAAACATTTTCATTTTTTTCTGTTTTATTCTGTATATAGAAGTGTTTATTTTATTTGATGTTAAGTTTTAGAAATTTTAAAACAAAAACTTTTATTTATTTTTTTTAACTTTTTTTAAATAAAAACCCTTACCTACCATCTTGGAATCAATACTGTGTATTGGTTCTAAGGCAGAAGAGTGGTAAGGGCCAGGCAATAGGGGTCAAGTGACTTGCCCAGGGTCACACCGCTGGGAAGTGTCTGAGGTCACATTTGAACCTAGGACCTCCCATCTCTGGGCCTGACTCTTAATCCACTGAGCTACCCAGATGCCCCCCTTAAAAACACTTTCTAAAAAACTGCTATTCACATTCGAGTTGTGAATGAGACTTTAAAAAATAAAATAAAATAAAATAAATTTATCTGAAGCAATATAAAGAATTTTCTTTACAACTCCAAATTCTCTTAACAGAAAAACTAACAGGCTGAATTTTAACTTACCTTCGATATATAGGTTCAATAGTTACATGGATAAGCTGACAAAGGGCAAAAGCTATTGCCTTCTGTGTAGTAGCATAAAAGAGAGGCATCTGATCCATAATATTCTCAGCATGTTGCCAATCACCAATCTTCAATAATGCTTCCAATAATCCAAGTTTTTGGTTATCGTGTGGCTAAAAAAAAATTCATAAACACTTCTCACAAAACACAAAATTAGCACCGACTGTGTGCCAAATACTGTGTTGAAAACATTCAAAAATTTTTTCATTTATTCCTCACAACTTGAGGGAAGTGTTATTTTCAATTCCGTTTTATAATCGAGGAAACTGAGATAAAGATGTTAAGTGACTTGCCCAAGATAAAACAAGGCTCACTTGAACTCAGGTCTTCCTCACTGCAGACCCACTATTTTGTAAACTCCTTCACAGTTAAAAGGCTACTTAACAAAACTAGCCTCATCACAAATCATAACTGCTAACTGTTATGATAAAGATAAAATAAGTTAATAAAAATGGTATTTTGTTGAAAACATTTACTTTAGCAATATATGGAAGACCAAAATAATAAACCTTCTTAAAATAGGATCTATGATTCTAAATTATTGTATTAAAATCTAAATCTTAACTAATGAATTTTAAAAGAAATACAATTTTTTCGTTAAATGACAGTTAATATTTACATATCAAATATATATACCTGAAAATGAATTAGTTTTTATTATGTGCTATGCAATAATTATTAAATTTTAAAGAAAAAATAGAACATTAGGAGTTTTAAAACTAGTTTTGTGAAATATTGCATATATTCAGATTTAATTTTTTTACTATTTTGATGGTTTTGTTAACTTTCTTCTTCCACTCTTCTTTTTTTTGAATATTCAGGGAAAATGTTATAAAAGATAACATAAAAATTACTTTTAAAAGTAAAAGTATTATTTCCATTTTACATTGATTTACAAATCAACTGCTCTTCATTAAAAAGAAAATATTCAAATGAAAATGCTCCAGAGAAGCAAGATAACATAAACTAAAAATACAAATCAATTTTCAATGTTCTATTATTTTATTTGTGCATTTTAGAAAATAAATCATTTTTGAAGAGTGAATAAATTTTAAAATAAGTCAAAATTTTTCAAGTTATTATTCAAAGCACTATTTATACTTGTTAAGAAAATCAGCACAGATAAGCAAATTATTTTATTTTCACATCTTTTATAATGAAATAAAATGTAACCAATATAATGAAATGAAAGTTAACATCTCTATTGTTTTCAAATTATCATTAGCTTCTATAATTCTGTTATATTCTTCAAGACCAGCTTCACCTATTAGAAGAAGCTAAAAATAAACAGTGCCAGGCTTAGAGTCAAAAAAAACTTTTCTTTCATAGCTCAGATCTGGCCACGAACACTCACTAGCTATCTGACCCTGGGCAAATCACTTGAACCTGTTTGCTGCAATTCCCACATCTGTAAAATAGAAGAAAACCTCAGGTTTCCATAACTACCAAATGTACATCCTAAAAACTAGAAACTCAAATAGCAGGTTCATGTCCAAATCAGAACTGGAGTCCCAAGTTTTCAATTCTTTGAAAATTTTAGAATGCACACTAAAGTCATTTCCAAAAAGACTGGCTATAAAGCTAGAAAGAGCAGTGGTAATAAGATCAAAGGGCCAGTTTCCTTATGCAGCAATACCACTTATATATATATATGTGTGTATCCAAAAAAAAATTTTAGGAAAAGGACCTCACATACACAAAAATATTTATAGCAGCTCTTTTTATGGTGGCATAGTATTAGAAATTATGAGATACCCATCAACTGTAGAATGGCTAAATAAGTAGTAATATATGATTGTTAGCAAATTCAAAAAGAAACGTATCTCCACTAGCTTCATACTGACTTAGAAAATCACAAATTAACATCTATGTTGCATTATATTTTTTCCTTATTTTATTAGATATTTCCCAATTACACTGTTTCTGTCTTAGAATTAATAAAATATATTGGTTCTAAGGAAAAAAGGCAGTTAAGAGATAGACAATGAGTATTAAGTGACTTGCCCAATCACACAAGCAAAAAATTCCTGAATCCAAATTTTAACACAGAACCTCCTATCTCTTACCCTGGCTCTATCCACTAATACCCCTCCATTACATTTTAACCTAGTTCAGACTGCACAAGGAAATTTTTCTTTACTTTTCTTATTTATTCAAAGAAAACTGTTTTACTTTGGCAAGAAGAAAGAGGAAGAGAAGAGTTATCATAATGATGAAAAAGATGCATCAATAAAAAAATTAAAATATACAAAACTGAGTATTACTATACTGATCTACAATTTAAATGTTTAAAAAAAATCTAACCCAAGATGGCTAAATATACTGAGAAACTTCCAGCAAAAAAAGGGATATTTTCACTGTCCATATCTTGGCACACTTAAGCGCATACTGACTGACTCCCAATATGATTATCATTTTCAAGAAAAAAAATTTTTGTACTAAGGCAGATAGATGGGCAGTGGATAGAGAAAGAACCACTTCAATTCAAAACTGGACTAAGTCCCATCTGTGTGACTGAACAAAGTAACTTAACTTTTGTTTGCTCTAATTTACTCATCTGTAAAATGGGGATGATAATAATAGCACCTACCTCCCAAGATTGTTTTAATGCTCAAACGAAATAATATGTGTAAAACACATACTATATAAATATTAAGTTAGTAATTTGTTCCTCAAGCTTCATAATTTGCAAACAAGTAATATTTATCAGTAATATTCTTAACTTACATGTACATAAAGATCCTCTAAATCTGTAAGA
This sequence comes from Monodelphis domestica, assembly GCF_027887165.1. Classification (NCBI taxonomy): domain Eukaryota; kingdom Metazoa; phylum Chordata; class Mammalia; order Didelphimorphia; family Didelphidae; genus Monodelphis; species Monodelphis domestica. Next base: position 219,698 of record NW_026605002.1, read on the forward strand.
TTATGTTGTAGCAGTACTGCTGCAACTCTATACAAAGATGACGGAGTTTCTCCATTTGGATCCTAAAAATAAAGCAAAATAAAGAAGACAAGCACAGAGAGAAATATATTAGTAATAATAATACATAATATTGAAATAACTGAAACTGAAAAAAATAAAATTTTTAATAAAATTAACAATATCTTAACAGAAAGTAAAGTACTAACTATTAATGGGATAGTACATTATAAGTTCATCTACTGATTATATCAAAGGTCAAAATCAATGCCATATCTGAAGTATAAAGATGAGAAGATAAAAAAGTGTGCAATGAGAGCAACTGACATTTAAATGTGGCAAAAATAGATAAAAATAAAAAAAAGAATAAAACAAATTGTAAGAATTTCTTAGAGAAGTTCAACTACTACACAGTAAGTTGTCCTAAGAAAGAAGCCAAAAGATACCCCAAACTATAACAGTAATTTGGTCTCTGTTAAGATGTAGGGGGGGCAACTGGGTAGCTCATTGTATTGAGAGCCAGGCCTTGAGACGGGAGGTCCTAGGTTCAAATCTGGCCTCAGACACTTCCCAGCTGTGTGACCCTGGGCAAGTCACTTGACCCCCATTGCCTAGCCCTTACCACTCTTCTGCTTTGGAGCCAATATGCAGTATTGACTCCAAGGTAAGGGTTTAAAAAAAAAAAAGATGTAGGGGTTAAGGGCACAGCAGTGTGCTACTTAGTAGCTAAGAATAAAAGATCATTTGTTAGAGAGGAATAGACTGAAAAATTACAAACTACTGATGAAGTTATAAAAGTAAAATAATTTGGAAAATAATTTAGACTTATGCAAAGTAAAATATCTATAACCTTTCACTAAATCAATCTACTATTAGGGAGATTTCCAAAGGTCAGTAATGAAAATAAAATCCCATATACATAAAATATCTATAGTTCTGCAGCATCAAATAACTAGAAACAAAGTAAATAGTCACCTCAGTTTAAAAAAAATATGGTACATGAAAGTCATGGAGTAATATTGTGCTGCAAGAAACAAGATTTTTACCAGTAACCATGGAAAAAACATAAAATAATATAGAATAAAGTAAGCAGGGAAGAAACAAATATCTACCTTGTAAACAAAAAACAAAAAAAAAAGGAATTGTATAAATTTTACAAAATGACAAGTAATAAACATGGCCCCATAGGAAAAACTATTGAGAAGACACCTCCCCAACTCCTTTGTAAAAATTAGTATGGAACTCTGAATATGTTTTCCAAAGAGTGAGCAGTTTTTCTGAGGTTTTTGTCCTCTTTTTATGTCTTTTAAAAAGGAGAAATAGGAAGAGGGGCAAATAGATAGCTCACTGAAAAGAGTGCCAGGCCTAGAGTAAGGAGGATCTGAGTTCAACTATGATCTCTGGCCCTTCCTAGCTGTGTGTCCTAAGACTGAAGTCTCTTAAAATTACTTAGCTTTAAGTCAATATAAAAACAATAGCACACTGTTATACAGAAGACTTTGCAAGTTGGGGGCCAGGTAAAGAAATGGAAGGTCCCGAGTTCAAATCTGATCTCAGACACTTCCTAGTTGTATGATCCTGGACAAGTCACTTAACCCTGATGGCCTAGCCCATATTGCTCTTCTGTCTTGGAACCACTCATACTTTTGAGGAACAGAAAAGGGGCCAGTTTGGACTGATGATAAAGTTGAAGATGGAAAGTAATGACTAATGAGGCTAGAAATATATAAAAAATGAGTTTATACTTAATCCTAGCATTAAATAGTCTCTATAGCTAAATAAGGAAGAACCAACTGGATGTCTTCAAAATAGATATGTTTGGAAAAATTATAGGTTTAGGAAGAAAGATAATTATATTATAATTTTAATTGTCTTAAATGAAAACATGAATCAATTGTGACCTAAGCAAGAAATAGAACTAGATTAAGTCAATTAAACTCATAGCCAATGAAGTCACTGAGAGAATAGTATAGAAAAAAGAAAGAGACAAATCTGGAGTGAAAAGCTAAATTAATCTTCATATCTTAAATACAATCACATCTCTTCTGGGCTCAAAAACATTCATTACAAAAACATCTATTGTTGTTCAGTCATTTTAGTCATGTCTTCAACTCCTCATGATTCTCCAGGTCATTTCACAGATAAAAAATTGAGGAAAACAAGAAGACTTACAGGTTTTGAACCAAGCAAAATGATGTCTACTCTACCTCTTAAATAAAGATCAAATTTCTTTTGTTTTTACGTTCTTTGATCTCCTGATAAAATTATATAATTATTTAAAATCTTATTTTTCATTCATTCATTTTTAATCATAGGGAACTCTATTTACTTCTAAACCAAGACTGAATTTTCTTTCAAAACATTTCTAACACTAATGAAAGCATAAGATCAAACAAAAAGTAAATTACTTTGGAATAAAAACAGGATTCAGAATCCCCAAAGGAAGGGAACATGTAAGGACAGCCAAAACTAATGAAAAAAATTAGTTTTCTTTGACCTTGACTTCTCAAGAGGAACATAGATAAGAAAAAAATAGGAATTAAAAATAAAACAATTAATTTTTGTATTGTGGTTAATGTTTTTATCTAATCTTTTATGTCATTAATTTAATAAATACAGCAAATTATGAGATACTCATTAAATTTTAGGTCTGTAAAAATTAAATTATCTCTAATAACAAAAATATTATATTTTATGAGGTTCATTAAAGGCTATTAGAAGTCAAGGAATAAAGAAGATACAAATAAAACTCACGAGCCCATGGCTGATTAGCCCATTTAAATCCCCATGCTTAGCTTACTCGCTACACTTGCTACATCAATGCAAGAGGGAGAACGTGGGAGGCATCACTGCTAGTTAAATATCAACTGTGTGATCTCTCCAATCTGGAGACTCAGGTGAGATTATAGGGAATTCTGGGAAATACCAAGGACTTCTGCAGATTGAAAGGGTTCAAAATCTCCAATTTTACAGGTCAATAATTTTAAGAATATAATATTTATAATAATAGTACATAATTATACAAATAAATTGGAAAAGAAATTAGTGATTATTAATAAATCAGTCATACAGAAAAACTACCTGGTAAAACTTGAATCTGAACCCAAGAATATGACAGAGTGTTTCAGGTTCACATAAATACATGTAAGATTGGATCAAAGACACAAAGAATTCGTCATATTCTGGCCTGCATTCATAAACTTCTAATATGATATCCAAAACTCTATTGGGGTCCAAATTAAAGCATCCTGTAATACAAAAAATATAAAAAGAAAATTCATTTTTTTATGTTTTTATGTTTGTGACTTGTTATAATTTTACAAAAATACATGACTATTTTTCATTACAATGATGTTAGAGATAAAACTTATGATTTTTATCCCAAGGAGTCTCAAACTTTGCATCAGAATAAAATGATATTGGGTAGAATCACAGATAAATTTCACACTGTTGCCTTTTCCTCAGCTTAAGGACGCATTATTCATTTTCCTAGTATGTTCTTCACCAAAGGAGACCTTATAGTGTCAACTACTGCAAATAAATTCCTAAATCCCAACTTCAGTATTTTGTCAACATTATTTTGTTTACAAAAGAAGAGGCTAAATGATGCATTTTTTTAGCACAGAATAGGACAAAAAGAAATTAGAAAAGAAGTACAACAAAGCAGATTAACTCCAAAACTAAACATGTTAAATTTATTCTCAATACATCTAAAACTGACACCTTATTTCTGATGATCAATCAAAAAAAATTTATTAAAGCACCTATTATGGCACCAGGCACGTTAACTCCTAGAAATACAGAAAGCAACAAAACACAATCTATACCTTCTTCATAATCTAAAAAGGGAGACAATATTAAAACAAATATATAGTATTTTGAGAGCCAACAGAGAGAGAAGAACTTGGGTTCAAATCTGGATTCAGATTAATTCCTAGCTGTTTGACCTTGGGCAAGTCACCTAACCCCTATTATCTAATACTTACCATTCTTCCATCTTCTATCTATATTACACATGATTGATTCTAAGATGTAAGATAACTTTTAAAAAACTTAAGCAAAATTTATTAACATTTTAGATAAGCTAAAAAAATGGGATAGAAATATGGATAGAAATAATATTAGACAAGACAACAGTCAAAATATACACAACTCAGGAACAGGGGCATTATGCTTAAAGGCATTATCCAATTAATTAATCTTAGTATACATAGCATATAATAGAAAAACTTAAAAAGTTTTATTCATTTACATTTACATGAATAGCCAAACAAGTTTAAGAACCTCCTTTACGGGTCAGACGCTAAACTAAAAAATGGTGACCCAAAAGGCAAAAAACAGTACCCTGCCTTAAGTCACTCATGGGCAAATAGAGAAACAACAAGATTAAATAGGAAATAAATATAATAAATAAATAATCTAGGGAAATCATTAGAATTAAAAGAATCTAGGAATGGCTTTCTGTAGAGGGTGAGACTTTAACAAAGAATTAAAAGAAGCCAAGAAAGCTCAACAGCAGTTAGATATGAGAAGGAAGAACATTTTAGACACAAGAAAGCGTCAAAGAAAATGCTCTAAAAGGGAACTGTTTTGGAAAGTAGAACTCTGTAAAATATGACAATTAAGAATCATAACATAAATCCTCTAAGACTTAGACAAAACTAACCAAAATATAATCAAGAAATTAAGAACTTGAATAGGATTTTAGAAGTTATATATAACAGACCATTGCTAATTAATGAATAAGAAGAATAAACACTATTAAAAATTTAGCCAAGTATTTTTGGCCTAGGGCAGCTGAGTGACACAGTGGGAAAAGCTCCAGGTGTGGAGTCAGCCATACTCATCCTCTCAAATTCAAATCTAGCATTCATTCATTTGTATTCATTAATAAAAACCAAAAGTTAACATAAATTCTCCTTACCTATTAAAGACTTTATATTTTCCAAAATTAAGTCACTAGTAATATGTCCAGATAAATCTTGACCCAGTTCAGCAATCAACTTTGCATAACCTTCATTCTCTTCTCTTAACAAATTGAATTTTTGTTGCTTATAACTGAAATTAAATATACATAGTGGGTATAATTATACACTGAAAAGCTTTTTTAAGAGACAAAGATGATTCTTAATGTAATTAACTAATTATAATAAATCACTACCATAACTTCAATACTTATTCCATGACATGCAAACAGAAACAACACAAGACCCTGAATCAAATAACCTTGGCAATAATAACCCACCTCCATTACTTATTATTCAGGGAAACAATAATCAGACCCAAACATGGTAGGTGAGGTATCTCAGGTGAAATAGCAAAGGAGTAATCACTGTGAGAAAAAGTCCTTCTTTTTACAGATTGAAAAATCAAGTGTCTTAGGAATAGCAGCACACCCCAAACCACCTAAGCCTTGCCTTCAAAGTACTCTCCATTATCAAAGGATTTTAACAGTCAAAATAAATTTAAAGATGCATTAGGATCCCAAGTCCTTTCCACTGGAGGTTACTAGAATGTGAACTCCCTGAATATCTTATTTTTCTATTTATATCTCCAGTGCTTTGCATATTAAATGCTTAATAATCAACTAACATGTTAAGTGTTTTGCAAGCCTTAAAGGACTGTTTGTATCACACATATATATGCTAGCCATTATTTTTTAAAACATCCTTTCACAGATGCATTCAAATGCTTCTAAATAATAGAGAATTACTATAGAAGATTGCTATGTTTAATTATAGAAACTTGAAAATACTGAAATAGACTATTTCTTACTGAAGAAGCAGTGGACTCAGCTTTTTCATAGTCACCAATCAAAACCATGAAAAAAATGCTACCTTTTCTAATATATTAAGAGTATAGACATGTTTTATAAAATATTAAACACATAAAACAGTATATTAAATTATGATGACTTTTACATTCTTTGATAAACATTCAATGTTATGTTATGGCTGACAAAATTGTTTTTAAAAAGTATGGGTGAGGAAAATCTAGTAATTTTAATCTCTCAAAGAAAATATAAAAAGAGTAACAAAAAATACTAATTACATTAGTTAATTTATAGCTTGAAACAAATGTACATACAAGAGTTTTGTCTTGATTTTAACAGATTTCTGAATAAATTGCTGGGATTGTTTGATAAGTCCTAATGATTCCAATGTTTCTGGTTCCAAGCGCTCTTTTAAAGTTGTTTCTGAAACAAAATACTACGACAACAAAAAAGGCAGTTAAAGCAAGTTATTTCATTCTAAATATTTTAAAAACAATTCCATTTAGCTTTACACAAAATAAGTTATTACATTTTTTTTAAATCCAAGAAACAAACAATTTCTTTTAAAAAGTTGGTTAGTTAACCTAACTTGAGAATGTGCTTTTCAGGGATGTTTATCCACTTTTCATCTAACCTTGTCCTGTAGTTCTAAGAAGCTATAGCATGGGTAGCACCACACAAACAATCTAAGCAGATGGGCTACACCAGGTCAACAACAGACCTCAAACCTGTCTTGGGAGATATCCCCCCCTCAAGCATGTTAAGACTTCTTCCAAAGGAAAGGGTGGATTAGAACAATTTGTTCCAATGGCCATGAAGATGGCTAAAGCACACAAATGTGCTCAGTCACACATCAAAGAGGTCATGGTCATCATCTGCATCCCAAGCCATCACCAGCTATCCCAACTATTCTTTTGCCACTAGATTTGAATAACAGGAAGAAAAAAAATGAGGCAAAAAACTGTGCAACTCTGTCTCACTGACATTCAATTCATTGTAATTCAAGACCACCCCATGAAGTCATTGGTCCTCTTTGAAAACAAAAGACAAATAACAGATAATCAACCAACAGACTCTTACTGAAGTTGCCATGCACTGTACTGAGCAAATAATGGAGACATAAAAAGCTAAAAATTAATCTCCAAAAATTAAAATAAAAAATTCCATTTATATGTGGAATCTGAGATAGATAGGTGATAAAGGAGATGAAGCACTTGGGCCTGGAATATCTGGATTTAAATCTGGCTTGTATGACCCTAGGCAGATCATTTAATTCTGCTTGCCTCGGTTTCCTCATTGGCAAAACTGGCTAGAGAAGGAAATGGCAAACCACTCTAATGTCTTTGCCAAGAAATTAGATCACAAAGACTCAGGCACCTCTAATAAACAATTATTATAATTCAACTGAAAAACTGAAAAATAAATAAACAATAACATGTTCACAAGAAATAATCTGTTCACAAGAAATAATCAGTAAGACAAATTTACTATAATTATAGTATTTTGTAACTGGAATTATAGTAGACAAAACAGGAACTGGCAAAGATCTGAAGAAGTTATGAAGCAGAGATAAGGAAAATAATGAGGAATAGGCAATAAAAATAGAAAACGTAGGGAGTTCTCTTATTAGAGAAAGAGCAATAAGTTAGGATTTTATAATCAAGTATATGAAGTGAAAGATCAGAAAAGTGATCAGTGGGAGGTCATATTATAAAGAATATAATATGTTCAAAGAGAGTATTTTATATTTAATCATGGAGCCAAAAATTGAGAAGAGTTCTAAATTTCAAGGTTTTGAATTTTCATTTAAGAAAATGAGACATAAAAAGTTTTAAGCAACACTTTTTTATTATAAATATAGCTAGAGGATCCTCTAATGGACTATGTCAATTACACATTCATAAAAAAAAAAACTGTGGTGTCAGTATTTATTTTACATAAATAGTTATAAAGCTTTCTTCATGTATTGGCTAATCTTCACTATGTACACCACAAAGTCTAGCTTTGGAAATAAGTTCTTTCTGACAGATGGAAGCACTACCACTTTCCTGAGGAATATCTCTTTGAACAAAGACAAAGGAAAATATCATCTAGTTTTTTATTAATTATAATCAACAAGAATTTCTATATGCTAGGTTATTTCCATTTGTTTCTTACAGTTCATATGTGCTTTACCATTTTCAGGCTCAAGAATTAACTGAATGACTTCCTGGTTAATTCTGTTCTTGAAGTGGGGAAAGGGCTTTCAAGAGGAAAATGTTACAGGCTAAACTCCAAACCCACTGTTTACAGAAAACTCAATGGTGATCTGGGCTAGAAAAATAACTCACAATAATGTGTCATGTCTCATAAACACTTCCTGATATTCTCAAAAGAATATCACCCCAATGAATAAAGGAATCTGTGCTTCTTCTATCTAGCCAACAAGTTCCATAACTTAAAAATGACCAGTTTTCTTCTCAAAATTCTTGACATTTATAATGTATTGTATACCACATTCTATTTGTGGTGACTTTTTGATTAGGAGACATTTCTCATTCTACTATCCTAATGACTCTTTTTTGTCTCCTATCAGTACCGTTTTTCTCTTCCAAAATCATCAGATTTCTCCAAATTCACCTGAGCTATCTTACACATTTAACTTTGTCCTCAAATATCACTTTTACAATTTTTATAACTTCCAATGTCTATTCTGAGTCCCAGATTAACATCTCAAACAAATCCTGATACCTGGACATCAGAAATGTAGACAGTTTTGAGTTTTAAAACGCCCTTCAAGAAGTCCCCTCTTCAATGGACACAGATAACCAAGAGAAGAACATTATAGTCAGGTTACTACTTCAAAAAAGGGTAAAGATTTAAAATTGACACTTACCAAACAAGCTAATACTAATTGTATGAAATGGTCTCTTTTACCTTTTTCTTCTAAACAACCTGTCTCAATATCTAAAGTGAGAAAAGTAAAGAAATAAGTTAGTGATATTTTAAGTAGCTTACTTTCTAAGAGGTGATTTGCAAACAGTAAAGACCTCTGTTGTCTCTGAATTTGTCCATTATAATGGAACCAATCGTTAAAATCATGAGAGCTTCAAAAGAAGATAATAGCATAGAAATCTAGAAATCTATGCCAGGATTTTCAATCATAACCATGCCACATGTAGAAATAAACTTGGAAAGTAATATGCAGAAATTGGGGACTGAAGTAGAATAAATAGTATATCTTCAAAATGAAAGTCACTTTAAAAAGTTAGAAAAAAAGTTCTAGGTTTTAAGGCTTAATTCGATGTACAAATGTATTCTATTTTGGGGGGCTTTAGGGGGAGGTTAGGAAAAAGTAGAAAGCAATAGAAAATTATTTTTCCTAATGGTAATGTATTTATATATACAGTTGTTTCTAGTTCACAAATGTAAAAAATAACCATCATGAACTGTGCAGAAATACAAGTCTAACTTTCATAGTACATTAAATTGTCTTCAGAAATAATGAGAATCTTAGTACCTCTGTGTAATCAATATCATACTATATTAATATTATATTTTTATCAATAAGGAATAATAATAAATACTTAATCATTTGAATAGCTACTTATATAATGGAGAAAATCTAACTGGGAAATGTATAAAATGAGCAAATAGTTTTCCTGAGAGTAGAAATATAATTTTATACTACCTAAAATGCAGAATACATCGGCTAGAATCGAGGGCACATCATCACGAAATTCCTGTTTTAAAGGATATATTATTTAAAATACTAGATTAAAATAAAATTGAATTATCATCAATTAGAATCTAATAAATTCATTTAAAAGCTGTAAATTAGGATAGAAAATAAATTCATCATAATTATAAGCTTTTGTATGGTACATCAAAACATTCAAACTCAAAAATCAAATAATTCTTTTACAATATTGTATTGATAACTTTCATTTCTGAATATTTCTCACCCCTTACTACCCTTGTAAAAGGCAATAAAAAAATGTAAAACCCATTAACTTTGATCCATATAATCCACAATAATTTATAATAATTAACTTCATATTTAGTGAAATTGCTATACCCTTTTATATTTTTTAATTTTTTTACTTAATTTGATTTAAAATTTTTATTGCTTTGATATTCTTTACCAATACATTCCTTCAGATTAATTTTATCTTTTTTTTTATAGTTCTGTAAAGTAGTTCTTTTACAACTAGGCAATGTCATTTCATTTTATTGACTCCATCTACACATGAAAATTAAAATTTTTCCTATTAGTTCGTTTGGAATTTGTAAAGAGAATGTATTTGACTTAAACTCAAATATAAAAAAGCAAGAGAAGTAACCACCCTAGAAAAAGCTATAAAGAGACAAGGAAGAATTATTCTGAAGGGCAATTTGAAACTATGCCCAAAGGGCACTAAAACACTGTCTGCCCTTTGATCCAGTCATAGCACTGCTGGATTTGTACCCCAAAAAGATAATAAGGAAAAAGACATGTACAAGAATATTCATAGCTGTGTCATTTGTGGTGGCAAAAAACTGGAAAATAAGGGATTGTCCTTCAATTGGGGAATGGCTGAACACATTGTGGTATGATGGGGAAGGAATACTATTGTGCTCAAAGGAATAAGAAACTGGAGGGATTCCATGGGAACTGGAATGATCTACAGGAATTGATACAGAGGGAAATAAGCAGAATAAGGAGAACATTGTACACAGAGACTGACACACTGTGGTACAATCGAATGTAATAGACTTCTCCATTAGTGGCAATGCAGTGTTCCTGAACAACTTGGAGGGATCTAGAGAAAAAAAAACACTATCCACATTCAGAGGAAAAACTGTGGGAGTATAAACATAGAAGAAAAACAGCTGCTTGAATACATGGGTTGAGGGGATGTGGCTGGGGATGTAGACTCTAAATGAACATCCTAATGCAAACATCAACAACAAGGAAATAGTTTCTGTAATACCCAATGAAATTGCGTGTCAGCTATGGGAAGGTTGGGGAGAGAGGAGGGTGAAAAATAATATGATTCTTGTAACCAAGAAATAATGTTCTAAATTGACTAAATAAATTAATTTTTTAAAGAGATAAGGAAGGAAATTACATCTTGATAAAAAGTAGAGAGAATAAAATAAAAGCAATATTAAACATATATATAGACTCCAAATTTTTAAAGGTGAAATTAAATGACCTAAAGGAAGAAATAGTAAAACTATACTAATGAGGATCCTCAACTTTCTCCTCTCAGGAATAAACAAATATAAACATGAAGAAGAAGGTAGATCAGTAAAATTCAAATTAATAGATTTCTAGAGAAAATTAACTGGCAATATACTAGGGCATAAATACCTCCACAATCAAAGGAAGAAACAAAAATAATGAATATATCCTTTTCATATCACAATGAAATAAAAATTACAATGAATAAGGGGCCATAGAAAGAACAAAAATTAACTATAGTTATTATAGTTATTAACTAAATAATGTAATTCTACAAAAGGGTTTAGTCAAAAAAATTTTAGAAACATTCAATAATTTCATTAATGAGAATGACAATGAGGAGATATATCAAAATTTATGGGATATAGAAAAAACAGTTCTTTGGAAAAAATTTTATATTGGATTTAAGAGGACATCATATCTGCCCACAAAACAGAACCAGCAAAAAAGAAGATATTAGAAAGCAGAATCTATACAGAACTGATTTCTGACAAGACACACTTGCAACATAAGATTCACTAAGATTTTAAATGAGGGCCTGGAGAAATATCTACTATTTTTCAAAATAAAACAAAAAATGGGGGCAGCTGGGTAGCTCAGTGTATTGAGAGCCAGGCCTGGAGACGGGAGGTCCTAGGTTCAAATCTGGCCTCAGACACTTCCTAGCTGTGTGACCCTGGGCAAATCACTTGACCCCCATTGCCTAGCCCTTACCACTCTTCTGCCTTGGAGCCAATACACAGTATTGACTCCAAAATGGAAGGTAAGGGTTTAAAAACAAAATAAAACAAAATAAAACAAAAAATGCAGACATACTCATCCAAAGCACTGTTCTTGAAATAGGGAATTATGTTAAGAAAATGGCTTAAAAATCTACATTTACAAAACTATCAATAATCATATGAAAAAATGTTCTAAATCCCTCCTGATTAGAGAAATGCACGTCATAACTCCTCTAAGATACTATCACATCATATCTATCAGATTGGCCAATATAACAGAAAAGGAATATAATAAATATTGGGAATGTGACAAAATTTGATGGAGTTGTAAACTGATCCAAAATTGTGCCCAAAAGTTAGGGTTTGTGTCCCAGAGATTTAAAAAAAAAAGTGGGAAAGGATCTGTTTGTACAAAAGTATTTATATCTTTTTGTGGAGGCAAAAAATCAGAAAGTATGGGAATGTCCCTCAATAGAGAATGGCTAAACAAGATTGTGGTATATGACAGTCATGGAAGGAATGATGAATTGAATGATTTCAGAAAGAACTGGAAAGATTACATGAAATGATACAGAGTGAAATAAGCAAAACCAATAGAACATTATATGCATTAATTGAAACGATGAAATGCAATAGATTTTGCTACTAAAAGCAATACAATGACCCAAGACAATTCTGAGGGACTTATGAAAAAGAATGCTATCCACATCTGGAGAAAAAACTGTGGATGTAGAAATGCAAAAGAAAACATAATTTACCACGTTTATTTGGAGTTTGGTTTTTTTAAGATTATTACAAAAAATGAAAATAGGGTTTGAGTGATAATATATGTGTAACTCAGTGGAATTACTTGTCAAGTCTGGGAAGAAGGAAGGAAGATATAATCATGGAAAGCTTATGTGTAAAGTTGTTCCTGGAATAAAGAAAACTTTTTAAAAAAATAAATAAAAATAACATTACCAAAAAAATTTATATTTGATTTTATTTTGAAAAGGTTCTTTGTGTGGGGTGGTTCAGTGGATTAAGAGTCAGATTTAGAAAAGGGAGGTCCTAGGTTCAAATCTGGCCTCAGATACTTCCTAACCTCCATAGCTGTATTGCTCTTATTGCTTTTTTGCCTTAGAACCAATATATAGTAGTGACTCTAAGAAGGTAAGAGTTTTAAAAAAAAATTTCCTCATGCACCAAAATATTAAGACAAATATCTGTAGCAGCAAGAATCATAAATAACATAAATGTCTACAAATTTATCGTCTGTGAACATAGATTAATATAATTACAATTTAAGGGGACTGGATTATCATTATTATAAAGAAGCATAAGAAGAACAAAGTGAAGTATAAGCAGGAAGAAAATAGGTTGATAAACTTCACCTGTTTTTTTTTTTAAACTAATGTATGAAATTATTATGATGGCCACACTTTTAAAAGTAGTAGTAGTAGTAGTAGTAGTAGTGTCTCAGTAACCAAAAATGACAATTGTCTTTGTGCGTTTTCATCTATGGTGTATAGATGAGTGTGCACACTTGTGCATGAAGGAGACTTAAGTGGAAAAGTCGATGCACAGAGACAGTCCCACTCTCGGCATTGGTACTACCACTATAATATTGAACTAATCTAATATTAGCTTACTTTTTCTTATTTTCATTTTTAATTTTTTAATATTTAATTGTCCCCAACTACATGTAAAAACAATTTGTAGCTTTTAAAAATTGCTAGAAACATTAGTGTATTATTTCAATTCTTACACCAACTTTCCCATATTCCCAATATTTATCATTTGCTTTTGTTATATTAGCCAGGTGGTACTCCAGCCTTATTTTATTATTTATTTATTTATTTATTATTTATTATTAACTTATTTTCCTAAAATAAGTGATTTAGAGCATTGACTACAGATGGCTTTGATTTCTTTGACTAAAAACTGCCTGTTCATTTATCAATTGAGGAATAATTTGTGTTCCTATAAATTTCATTCAAATCTCTATATATCTAAGAGGGTTCCTACTTATTGTTATAATGTGGTTTTCCACACGTAATCTTAAGATGTGCCTGTTATTCTATACATAATTCCCATATGATCAAAGAACATGAAGTTTAAGACATCTTGAGACACTAGAATGATTCTTAAATGTAAAATCAAGTTCCATTATGGTCACTTCATTAAGAAAATTTTTTCTACAAACTGTTTCTGAACACTAAAATTATTCTCTATCTTCCCTTCTGAGTAAGATGTAAGAAAAACAAATTAGCTAAATACTCACAATAATATCACTGAGAACATTAGCTGCTTGGTCATGCTTTAGATTTCCTTGCACGACATGACATGAGAGCTCATAGAAAGCCTGCTGAATATCTAAAAGGGGGAAAAATGGGCAGGTTAATCCCACAATATATAAGATTTTCTGTCCTACACTTCCATTAACTTATTTCTTATGATCATACTAAAACTCAAAACAAAAAAACACTGGTTTTAGAGTTTTTAAATATCTTCAAACTGCCTTTCACTGAACATACAGAAAAAACATTTAACAAATATTTAGGCTAGAAGAGGAACAGCTAAGAAATTAAAATACCATATCTCTTATTCATTTTCTTTCTCTTAAAACAGCAGTTTCCCATTTTTCTTTTTCCTTGTTCTATCTCTCTGATGCTCCACCATTGTCATAAAATTTCTCATTTTTCTCTTCTTTCAAGACAATGATTATTTTCAGAAAAAAAGTCATTCTTAGTGACCCAAGAGTATTACAACTATTTAGAATTCTCAACTAAGAAAGAACCCTAGCCTAACCCTAACCCTTGAGCATTAGATACCTACATTTTTGTAGTTCTTTAATCACACTGACCAATAGATATCAATTTTGTTGATAATTTCAAAATATACTTGATATTTGATCTTGTTGAATTCCAATTTAACTTTCTCTTCAAATACTGGAAGTTTCCTATCTTACTGTACTTTGGAAATTTGTTACCTCAGTAATTTTGTAAATGTATATTCAGGGGAACCAAACATAAAAGTAGAAGAGACTTTAATAATTACAGTCCAGGACTCCTAACAATTACTCCATAAAAATTTAGAAAATGAAACAAAACCAAGTCCTAACAAATTTCTTTTACAATGAAAAAAAAGTAAAGCGGGAAGAACAACAGAAAAAATAACTAGAGAGCAATTTCCCCAGTGAAAAATGATTTCAAATTATTAAATGCAATACTAGGAAGAAAATACAACAATATGCCAGGACTGCTGGACTGATTCAATAGGAAAATGATCAACATAATTGGCCAAATATCAATAACAGAAAAAACTAAAATCATGTGATTATAACAACAGATGCAGGGAAAGCTTCTGATAAAATATAGTAGAAACACAGTAATAAAAGGAGCTTTCCTTAAAATAAGTAGTATCTAACTAAAACTTTCAAAAAGCATCATCTTTAACAACTAAAAGCTCTTCCCAGTAAAGTCATGGATGAAGCAAAGATGTCCATTATCACCATTATTATTCAATGCTATACTATAGCAAAAGGAAAAGAAAAAAAAATTGAAGGAATTAAAATAAACAATAAAGAAAAAACTATCATTCTTTGCAGATGAGGATCACATATTCAAAGAATCCTAGATAATCAAATAAAAGTATTAAAAAATACAGATATAAATCATAATTTCTATAGATTATCAACAAAGTCCACCAGCATATTAGAGGAAAAAAGAGAAAAACCATTTAAAATAACTACAAACAACATAAAATACACTGAAGTCTATCTGGCAATACAAATCCAAGAGCAATATGAACACAATTAAAAAATACTTCTAACACAAATAAGATCCAATCTAAACAATTGGAAAAATAATTTCTCATGGATAGGTTCAGTCGAAAATAATAAAAATGAAAATGTTACCCACATTCATCAATTTATTCAGTGCCATACCAAACTACTAAAAAAAAGTATTTTATAGTTAGAAAAAATAACAAAATTTATCTGGGAAAAATCAAAGGTCAAAAATACCAAATGAATCAATGTAAGGGAAAATGTAAAGGAAGGTGAGCCTAGCCATGTAAGAATTCAAACTCTATTACAAAGTAATAAACATCAATACAGCAACAGTGGTAGATCAGCAGAATAGATTAGGTAGACCAACTATAGCAAATGACTACTATAGCAAATGACTACTTCTAAGTTAATGTTTGATAAATCCAAAGACCCCAACTTCTGGGGAAAAGTACTCACTACTTCACAAAAACTGCTGAAGAAACTGAAAACAGCCAAAATTCCCCTATACGGTCAAATTTGGCACATAATTTAGACAAGAGGGTGGTAACATAAGCAAATTGGGGGGTGGGGGGCAGAAAATTCCAAAGGAAAAAAATCAAAGCCTGTGAGAAATGGAGGGATATTCTACCCAAGAACAATCCTTAAAAAGCCTAACTGAATAAACAAAAACTGAATAAACAAAGGCAAAAGTTATAGCAGAGCAAGATGAAACTCTGGTCAAGCAAAGAAAACAATATAATGCCAACTAGTACACAGGCCAAGTACAAGATCATTAATTATACATGAAAGAAGATCCTAGCCATAAGGGTACAATCAGAAGCATGGAAGCAACCCCAAAAACAGACTGTTTAAAAATAACCCCAAAAATATACATACACATACACATATATGGACCCTCTTTTGGTAAAATACATAACAAAAGGGATGAAAGGCAACAAACTGATTTCAATATTTACAGACAATTTATATAAAATATTGATAGGCACAACCATAGTCTAAATAATTTAAAAGTCAGCTATAAAAAATATATTTAAAAACTTGTAATAGTAGGAGACATCAACTTATTGGTTAAAGAACTAAATATATTTATAATTAAATTTAACTCATAACTAAAACTAATTTAACTATAATTAAATTGTAACTAATTATAAAAAAAGAAAAATGCAAAAAAAAGTCAAGTTAAATATTTAATACACCGTGCAATTACTGCATGAAATGTCTATATTTCTAAGTTGTACATGTTAACCTTTACAAAAACTTACCAAGAATTTTAAGAATATAAAACTATAAAATGCAGAAAAGCAAAAGCATCAAACACATCTTCAGTGCACAATGCAATAAAGATATTGCAACTGAAGAATGTTGTAGATGAAATGTCTGTAATGTTAAGCATATAAATACTTTTTCTTTCTCTCCTTAAATTGAATGGTGCTAATACTGGAAATCTAGAAAAATCCATCCTGGTAAAAATGTGGAACTCAAAAAGTTACTTAACTATGCATACTTGTTGACTTACACATATTATTAAACCTATATTCCCAAAGATTGAAGTAAAAAAGGTATATAAAAATATTATTACTAAACAACCTACCTCTAAAAGTCATATTTTCATGGCCTTTATTTTCACTAAGTACACGGCATAACTTCAGACTAAAATGAAACAAAATTTGTATCAGTTATTAAAAAGGAAAATATCTTAGGCTCTGAACTTGACAAGTTAATTTTTAAGATTATTTTTAAGTTTAAAAGATTAAAATGTTAGAGGTTTCCAAATATTTTATTAAAATAATTTTTGTATTTATATGGTATAATTTTCCTCTCCCTAAAAAAGCCTTCCATTATCACAAATAAACACTATATATTGAAACAAACTAAATCCTCACATTGAATTTTATACATCAAAATATACTTCTATTTCTAAATCTACTAATTCTACTTATGAGGAAGGGAAGAAATTACATTTTAAAAAATCAATAAAAAGCATTTATTTATTGTGCACTACCTAAAGAGCATGCCAGGCCTACAGTCTGGAAAAACCTGAGTTCAAATTTGACCTCAGACACTCCAGCTATACTAGTGCCCTCCTTTCCAAACTATGTTGTATTTCAATTATTCATTTTTATTTTTATTACTTATTTATTGTTTTTATTATTTTAGTTTTATTACTTATTAATTTTACATTTTCATTTCTCATATATATAAGTATCACTAACATTAAAATGTAGGATCTTTGTAGTTTTCATTTAGTATTAACTTAATATTCCTAATGCTTGCACAGGACCTTACAAATCAAACACTAAATGAATACTTGATTGAATTACTGTTGTTCCACAAAGAGGAATACTGGAACACTTCAACTGGATAATCCCATTTCAATCTTGAACCTACACTGTGTCAAGTAGTTTTTGTATGCATCTATCTTTCTGTCATTTCTTATCTGATATTTACATTGAAAAGGATTTTTTCCCCATAGTAATATTTTCAAAGAATCTTAAAAGATTTTGATGTGTAGGATACACCTTGTCTTTGTATTTCATCTCAAATCAAGCAAACAACTATCAGGTATATATTAAGGACCTGAAGCTATGTGTTAGATAACTAGATAGTGGCACAGGGCACAGAGTGCTGGGTGGGGTCAGAATGACAATTTTTCTGAGTTCAAATCTGGCTTCAAGCATTTACAAGTTGTGTGATCCTAAGCATGTCCCTTCACTTTTGTCTAAGTTTCCTCCTCTGTTAAATGAGTTGCAGAAGGGGTTGGCAAGTTATTCCAGTATTTTGGTCAAGAAAATCCCAAATGGGATGACAAAAAGACACAATTGCAACAAACACTATCATAAGTGTTTGGGATTAATAATAAAAGCTATTATTTATATAGTATTTAATATGTGGCAAACACTGTTAATTCCCTTACAATTAATTTCTCATTTGGTAAGACATAAACAACTTTATAAACAAGATATAAATTAACTGAGGTAGCCAGCTGACTGACTTATTATGGGTGATATAGCCAGATACTAAATGAGTTTAGATTTAAATTTAAATTAATGTCTTCTTGATTCTCCATTTTTAATATGCTTTTTCCTTTCAAACTGCACATAAAGTAACTCAGACTCTTCCTCTTGGGTTTCCATACTGAGTTAAGTATTAAATAAAAATTTCTTAAAGTTGGTTTTAAATAGATATAAAAGGAAAGAAAACAAAGTGAAAAAATGCATTACACATGAGTAAATACAGTGATATGATCCAACATACACATATGGCTTTAGATTTTCTTTTAAATTTGAACTGTAGTTCATGTTATTCGATTTAATCTAGCTTAATCAAATCATACAAGACTATTACTTCTTTAAGAATTAGATACTTTTATTGTTAGCAAATCAAAATAATTTAATTAAAAGTTATAAAAAGTATATTAAAATTAATTTTATCCAGTAGTACTGACTCATTTTTTCTAATCTAGAGAAAATTCTTTCTTACAGTGGAATATCCTTCTTATAAGTACACAATATTAAATTGTCGAGGGAAATCCTTTCACTTTTTTTAAGTAGCGAAGAATAATTATGAACTAGACAACAAAATTGTGAAGGAATTTTGGGGGAGTATATATTCATCTTTTTACTTTTAAGTCAATTTTTAAGTCTTTTTAGTTTTAAATCACTAGATAGTAAATGTAATTGATTTTTGATACGTGTTTTGTAAGTTAAATTTTTTGGTATATTTTAAATTTTAGTTTTTTTAATGTTGCTGCAATGATTAAAGATTCGGTAATCAAAATACTAATTATAAAGTGAAGTGTTCGCATAGTTTTAGTTTTATGTTAGATTTAACATTTTTTACTTTAATTTAGAGCTGGAATATATTTGAAAAGGTGTTACTGTAATTTTAGCAGGATACTATAAAGTGAAGTGTTTTTTGTTTTTTTTTAATGAGAAATGTCTTAATATGCTTGGTAATTTCCTGAAAAGGTTGTTTTGAATTATTAAGGCTTTGTTTTTACAAAAAATTTCGTATTATATGGTTTGACGAAAAATTATGTTAATGTCTACTATTTGTGTTTAAATTAATTTTAAATGTCTAGCTTAACGTCGTTTTAGCTATTCAAGTTTAAATGGCATTCCATTCCTTTTGATAAAACGCTTTTTTAAAATATTTGAACTTACTTTCTACAAAATGTTTTTCTTTTTCCGTCACATAACAATAATATAGGCAAACCTTATACAAGATTTTTGTAAAGGGAGGCAGTTTTTCTAGAATAAGAATTTCGATAAAATGATCAGTTTTTTAAATATTATCGAGTTCGCCTCTAACCCAAAAAGGCGGCCATTAATAACGTACTACGGGCCCAAAAATTATCATTTTAAAACGTTTCCCAAACCCTCCCTTTCATACATAAAGCTATTTTGGTTTCGTTTTTATGAAACCCCCACCCATTCCTCACTCACTCACAATTCGTTTTTCCCCGATTTTTCCCAGTTCGTTATCCACTCCGACGGGACCATCGCCGCAGCCATTTTCCTTTTGGATTCCGGAACTCTACATTTGCGCCGGATGTTAATACCTGAAAGGTCAAACATACACAGTATTCTGGGAACTTGTAGTACTTCCTTCCACAACTAAAAAAAAGTACAAAGCCTCACTTTCATGTACAACATTTTGCTCGCCCAAGTAAAACTTACTGTTTGCCTACCAATTAACCTCATATATCCCTAAATTTCTAGTGCAGTATTTTTCTTGATATTTATGCTGAAAAATAGAAATATTTCTCTTAGTTGTAGCAATATTCATTAGGATATTTAGGTATCCAAAAGAAGAAAAGTCGGTATTCTCTTGTGTAATTGGACACAGTAGTATCTGGTCACAGCTCACAAAAACCAATTACAGTTGCCTAAAAATATATATTCTTCTTTCAAAATACACACGTATTCAGAAAGAGATAAGGTATGCCCTTAATACAAAATAAGAAAACTATTTACATGATGAACCTATACCAATGTCGGTAATTATTTAGCATAAACCCCAAGAACTCGGTTGTTGGCATTGCAAACAAGTAACCACACAATATAGATTTTGACCTTTACGGGTTTATGTTAAACTTAACTTGATAAATGAGCATCAAGTTTTTGACATTTCTGTTCTATTTACGTGGAAAATAATAATCAAAAGAAAGAATAATTTATTTTAAGCCACAATTAATTCATTGTTTTCTATTAGCTTAATAAAAGAGTTTAAGAATGCTCAAAAAGAAAGGAACTTTTTTTTATTAAAAAGTGGAATTAAATCTTTTTAAAATCACCCTTTTCAGATTCTTTTGTACAGTCAAGAGACCTGGTGACTTAAAAATAATAATAATAACCGCTATTTTTTCCTCTTCTTATGCTTTTCTTTCACTTTGATTTCCTTGGAACTATCTCTTCTCTGGATGGTTCTCTTTCTACAATCAATTTTGAATCCAGGTTGATCCTACCCATCTTACATTTTTTCATCTTTAAAAGGCTTTTATTCCTTTTTCAACTGTTCTTTGTCATTCCTAGTATTTGTTTTTTGTCTTCCTTACTTTTTTATATTTTTTGTCCAATCATCTTTTGACTTTTTTTTCACTCTTTACCATGCAGTTTAGCCTCAGCAAAAATAGGTGGCATTTTTTTTCTTTTTCTCTTTCTCCTTACCAGTTTTTTTCTTTCTTATTTTGTTTGATAAATTTGCAGCCCTCTTGACTTTCTTGTCTGTCAATCAAAACAAAAAAAAAACATTTATTTAACATTTACTTTGAGCCAGGCATTGTGTTAAGAGCGGAAATATAAAGAAAAGCAAAATACAATCCATGTGCCCAAGTGCTCACAACAAGCAAATAAACGTATTTTATATATATATATGTATATATATATATATGGTAAATACAAATAATTAATGAGAGAAGACATTGGAATCAAGGACTAATAGAGGCTTCTTGTAGAAAGTGGAACTTAGGTGGGGTTTGAAAGTAGCTAGGGAAGCTAGAAGATAAGAAATGCAAAGGGAGAATATCATAAGACTCAGAGACAGCCAGAAAAAAATGTAAAATATTTGATTTCAAACAAATCTGAAAAGACTATATGAACTGATACAAAATTAAGTGAGCAGAACCAAAAGAACATTAATGGTACACTGATAATAATGTTCTTTGATGAACAACTGCTGAAATGAGGATGCTCATTTTATTTTGTTTCTTTTTCTTTGTTTTAATTGGAGATCTTTTCCACAAAATGACTAATTTTTTAAAAAGTTTTATGTAATTAAAGATGTAACATCTAAATCAGATTGTTTACTATTTCAGAGAAGATAAAACATGGAGGGCCTGAAAAAGAAGGCTCAGAAGAAGGTAGAGAATTTGGAATTCAAAACTTTTTTTTTTTAATGTTTTATTAACTGGGGAAAAGAAAAAGCCTGTTTGTCTTGTCCCCTCCCACCTTTTTTTTAATCATCTATGACATAAGAGAAGAAAATCCTTTGGAGCCCAGCCAAGAAAGCAGAATTTAGACTTAGGGAAATTGCTTTTGGTTAAATTAATTTAATGTTAATAATTCTAATGAAGGCCAAAAGAGGTGTATCCAGATGAAAGGTGACCTGAGGCCCATAGTTTCCTAAGAAGAAAGGATATTAATGCTGACATTTCAGAGTAGTAAATTGTACTAATCACATGGGTTATCCTAATTTTATGCCTTTGATAAGTTTATGTTTGTCCTTCCTTGTGGACACAGTATGGTTTGATGAGGGTATATGCCAAATTTATAGATGAGCTATTATATTAAGGGTTATCTTTGCTTTGCTTTTTAAAACACACACAAAATTTGAAAATTGCTTTTACATATAATAATTTTTAAAAAAAATTTTAAGCTGTAATATCTCACTGTTCCTCTCAGGGAGAAGGTGAAAGTCCTGAGAAAGGGTTGTGACTACAGTTCCTCAATGGAAAACTATTATTGACTTGCCAGAAACTCTTTTATTCAAGACTCTTCATCCTCTTTTTGTGTCCACTTGCCAGCCAGCTCTTACCTGTGGCTCAAATCAACTGTATACATGCACAGCACCCATACACTGATGAACCATCTTGGAAGAGAACTAAACCTTGTTGAGGGTAACTGATAATCCTCAAATTCTTAAGTGAGGCATGTGGAGACTTCTCCCAATCTGAATGTGTGAATGAGAATGGAAATGAAGGCAACACAGCTGTTGTGAAAGGCTTAGGGCATGGTCAAGCATCAAAGACATCAATGTCATCATTGCATTTTGAGCTCACACAGTTGTACTAGCTGACAACTTTATAAAACTTTGCTTCACTTAAGTCCAATTTATGTACAAGTCAAAAGAGGCCTTGGTCATGACATTTTATTATTTTACAATTATTACAAATAAAAGTACAATTGTTTTACAATTACTATCTCAAATCCTAGGGAACCAGCAAGTGGTGAAATAGCCAAAGCTGATACCAATATGTGTCAAAAGCAGGCCTTGAAATAAAATCTTCTTGGCTCTTGCTTTATTGATATAAGCTATATGACTCTTGATTTATTCTTTCAAGTGAGGAATCAAAAGCTCTATGGAGTTCCATAGAGTTTTCTCCCTATTTTTTCCTTCCCCTACATTAAACACCATTGGTGAAGGAGAATAAAATTCTAATACATAAAGGTCTTAGTAAGAGAAGGCATTTTTTATTAACATACCTATGCATTTTCAACCTTAAAAAAAATGTAGGAAGTCACATAGAGATGCCCTGGGGCTTCCATTTGTTAGATTTAAAGTAATATTTACACATTCTTATTTTACATAAAATTTATTAATAATCACTTGAGATAGAAAAGGTAGATAAGCATAGATTTAAAGTCTCTTCCTTACTCTAAGTTTGACCATACTGCAGTAATCTCTGTCTGTCCCTCAGCTACCTCCTAAAGCAAGAAGTGAGTGCCTAAAGACCTCTCTGGGGCTACACCTTTTTATTTACATTTGCAGATGCAGGGGATGCAGCCCTGGCATATGGCAATCTAGGAGGGGAAGATATGAAATTCCTTCTACACACTTTGAACAAATAGAAAGGGGAATGATTACTCTTTTAGAAAGGAGAAGGCAATAGCCAGGTTTCTTAAGTTCACAAAAGCTTGGAAAAGATAGTTCTTTAGGTTTAACTTATAATCCTTAAGCAAAGAATATTTGCTGGTGTTGACTTGGAAAAAACACAGAACTATTAAAAAGTCAGAAAAATCATTCTTTAATCAAGGAAAAGGGGTTCAATGTGATAGTAATCCTCTACACAGAGCTGCACACTAACAACTACACAAGAGTCCGAGGATTGAATTCTAGATGCTCTGGACACTGTCCCCTGGGAGAGTCAACCATGCTAGATTGACAACTCCATGGAGTCATTAAAGTGGGCTACAATAGTAATAAAGGACAATGAAGAGTTCCAGATAGGAATAACAATGGGGGGCTGATGCTTTACAATGGACATACTAATATCTGATGGGAGTAGCTATTCCCACCCAAACTACCTTAAGGTCTATTATTAGTCTGAAATCAGTGAAGTAGGACTTTCCCTCAGGGGAAGGTCATATGCTTAAGCATAAGGTAAGAGAAAAAATAAACTACAACTCTTATTAAGGATTTGGATAAGGCTTCTTGAAAACAAATTTATGTCAGAGTGCCAGAGAAATACTTCTTTGGCATATTGTAGCTTCATATTCTTTTAACCTATACAAGTTGGTAGAGACAAATTCATAATCCCATGCTTCTTTCAATGTCATTAAAAATGGAATAAATTTAGTTGAGTCATAATCTCATAGATCCCCTAAGAAAATAAACCCAGTAAAACAGACTTTTTAAGTAAACTAAGTCAAATTACAAATTCAACTACATTTAGAAGATTCACAATGGATTTAATGAAGGGTGAAATTTACATGCCTAAGTAAAACAGCAGAGGAATCCTTCCACAAATAACCAAATCACCTTAAGAATCTCAAGTTTTTCTTTGGCTTCTCTTCTGAGGAATGTAAAAAAAAAGCTTCTCTTAATTTCATCATTCCATTAAAAAGGTTTTTATGAAACTAATATTAACAATAAACAGTCCACTAATCTATGAGAAACAGTATAATAAAGTGAAATGAAAGGAAATGTTTTTCTATAAAATATTTTAATCAATTAACAAAATGTACATAGCATAAATGCTATTTACAATGTACAAGTACTCTGCAAAGTATTTACAATTATTATTTCATTTGATTCTTACAACTTATCTGGGAAATCTGTGATAATATCCCCATTTTATAGATCAAGAAACTGAGGCAGACAGAGATTAATTAACTTGTATAGAGTTACACAGTTTAGTAAGTAGATAAGGTAAGATTTGAAGGCAGGTCTTCCTAACTCCGAGTCCAGTATTCTAAGGCACTCTTCAGTTTTCTTCCTCTTACCTTCTTTTCTACTCTCCCTTCTAACTCTTCTTTCTTTCCTTCCTTTTCTCTTTTTGTTCTTCCCTTCATTTTCTTGTTTCCTCTTTCAACACTATGTTAGTAAATGGTTAGTGACTGATTCTTAAAAAAAACCAAATGTACCCAGGACACAGATTTTAAGTTTAAACTTAAATTATTCATATTTTATTCAATTTAGAGGACATAATCAACAAAGCACTCAGTTGCAGGGTTTTCTCCTTTCTGCTGTATAAATGTTCACACTGAAAATTTAACAATTTCAGTAAACTTCAATAAACAGTTGAAAACCATTAAAATCATCAGAACAGCAGAGAGAAGTGATCAAAAGGTCATAAAAAAGAAATTAATCCAAATAATTAGAAGAGAGAAAGAAGGAAAGATGGAACACTAATCCACAGATTATTTCCCAACAGTAAATTAGGAGGAGCAGGGCTTAGTAGATAAGAGAGCTAGATCCTGAGTAAGGTTCAAAATTTATTTCAGACACTTCCTACTTTCTTGGGCAAGTCATTTAATCCCCATTTCCCAATCTTTATATCCAAGCTACCACAATTTTAAGATAGAACATAAGGATTAAAAAAAAAGTTAGGAGAGCCAAAACTAGGTAAAAGTTTACCAAATCATTAAACTCCTTTCTAAAAAAACTCATGAAAAGTTTGTAGGAAAACCTTACAGATAAGATAAAGATTAAAAAGATTTGTATTTAGTTAGATACATGAAGAATTTTAACATTTTCACAGGCTCTGAACTTCTTAATTATATTAAATTAAACAAATTCCTAGTTCAGTAAAATCTTGCATCCTTAATAATATATATGACACAAAATGATGCATAGGAAAAATCATTTAATTAGGTCAACCAATAAATGAAATTAACTCTCTTAGGAATCAAAAACGTGAAGGGAGTATATCAGGCAAGTGAATATAAATCTAAGTCTGTCTACCCAACAACATTTTACTGGGTTCTTCCCCACAAGAGAAAAGTAATTCTGATTTGTGGACAATAAGTAGTTGTTTGATTACTTCATTATGGAGGAAGGCAGAAATGTCATTTGAAGAAAAAGGCCTGATGTTCCAACCACCTCTTGAAAACTGGGAAGGGAAGACCTCTCTGATTCAGGCTACTTCAGGCTTAGTTTCTCCTTGTGAACAAGGACATATGAGTCGTATTTGATAACCAGAACTAGCTCAAATTGGCTTCTGTCAGAAAAAAATTACCTTATAGTGCATTATCATTATTAGTAGTAGTCTCTAGGTAACTGAGAATGACTATTGTCTTGTATGTTTTATTAATCAGTAAGCAATTATAGCTTATTATTCAGTTTGCCATCCTATTGATAAATTTCATATACAAATACATAATGTGAGTGGATTGAGCTATCCATTTAATCTCTAAGGGATACACTTTGATTATTCTATGACATATCAGAAAGAAGGGGGTTTCTAAATGATTCAACCTTGCTTCAAGGTAATATTTTTTTCACAGAATCTTTACTTTCATTTCCACTGATAAAAGTATATTGGTTTTTAATGATGACAAGGATTTGAAGGGAAAAACGTTCTTTTGCAAATTTTCATTAATTGTAGTTATAGAAGAGACTGGAACTTAACACTCATTAGTTGACTAGTTTCATTTATACATGTGTTATTTTTCCTGGAGGAAGACTGATGGCTATTAGGGTTAGAACTAGTATTGCGTATGTGAGGAATCCTCCATTTCCAGGATTCTTCTCAAACAGAGGTAACCTACCTATCCCTGGAAATTGGTTGGTAGTTCATAGTGGTGCTAGAGAGTAGGGATGATAATCCCCTTACCAAAGTCTTCTATAATGGTTTTAGGATGAACATTATGCCAAACTGGCAGCCTTCTTCCACTCAAACAAAAGAAACATAATTAAGGAGAGAAAGCTTGTAGGAATAAAACATTCAAAGAGGTTATAAATAGGTTGGGTTTTTTTTTCCTTTTATAGCAAGAAAGAGATTATTCCTCATGTATTTGGGATATTCTTTGGTTGAGCAAAATAATTAAGATACTAATAGGGGCTTTAGATTTCCAATTGTCTTTTAATGTTTAATTTTTCATTATATATGCATTATAGTTTATGTTGAAATAAAGCAAAACTTCTAGTATGATAATTTTCTATATGATAGTTATTTGGACTAGTTATTGTTATATCATTTGCTAGGAAACCAGAGTCATCTTGTGATGTCATAACTATGTAACTAGAGCACCATTATGTTCTAGAACTGTTTTATTCAAGTTCACTGTAAGGGGCAGTTGAATCTGCTTGATGCTAAGTGGCAGGTGGTTAAATATGAACACTGATTACTTATAATGGCTGAGAAAAGTAATCAGAAAAAGACAGAAGGATCTGAAATGGCACTTTCTTTATCAGAAACTCAAGATCTCTCTCCTCAAGACAGAACTATTGGCTCAGAAATGTGCATTAGTTCAATCCTTTCTTCGGCTACTCCAGTTTGTGAGCAGACGTCATCTGGTGACTCAGATTTGAGGTCTCTGATTGAAGAAAATGCTTTTCAGGCTTTAACTGAGAGACCTTTAATAAAAAGACCTCGCTTTACATTGTGTGATGTCGGCTCAGTAGAAGACAATGATTTTCTCTCTCTCACCTTCCCGAAAAAACTTTGGAAAATAGTTGAAAGTGAACAATTTAAGTCAATTTGGTGGGATAGTGATGGGACTTGTGTAGTGATTGATGAAGAACTCTTTAAAAAAGAAGTTTTAGAAAGAAAAGGTCCCTTCAGAATATTCGAAACAGATTGTATGAAAAGCTTCATTCGACAGCTTAATCTTTATGGCTTTAGTAAAATGAGACAGGATTTTCAAAGATCTGCTTCCCTTGCTGATTTTTTGGCAGAAGAAAAAGAAGTATCTGTTTTAAGCAAGGTAACTAAAAATAACTTTTTAAATTTTAATTCATTATATGAGTGTAAATGTTAATGTTTTTAATTATTTAACTATCAAGTAAAATTTTCTAAGATATTTTATTGTTAAAACTCTTTTCAGATGTTATGTTTACTGTAAATGTATAATTATTATAATATTATTTACTATTTTAATACTTTGTTTTTGATTGAGGAAAAAGAATGTTGTGTTTTTAAACCCTAATTTTCTGTCTTAGAATTAATATCAAGTATTGGGTCCAAGGCAAAAAAAGTGGTAAGGTCTAGACAATGGCAGTTAAGTGACTTGCCCAGAATCACCCAGCTAGGTAGGATATGTCTTAGGTCAGATTCTGAACCCAGGACCTGTCTCTAGACCTGGCTCTCAATCCACTGAGTCACCCAGCTGCCCCAAGAACTAATGTTTTCATATAAACTAGCCCATTGACTAAAAAAGAATAATTATTAGGTACAAGTTAATTTGTTATAATGTTGTATATTTCATAACTTGTATGTTATTTTAAAGTATTTTAAATATATTTAATGATTGATCTGTTGATATATGGCATTTTTCTTATTTAAAAATTCTAAAAATATATTAGTAACTCAAAAATTTATATCAGGTTAAACCCTAATCTTAAATAAACTTTTTAAAAAATTATTCTTAATATTTTGAAAAGCTTTATTCTTGAAATTTTGTCAAAAACACTAGCAGTAAGATTTTTTACTATAAATCATATCATTATTTGCTTTGTCAATATGGAAATAACTTTTTTTTCTTTCTTTTTAGTTACAGTTCTACCATAATCCTAATTTTAAAAGAGGCTATCCTCACCTTCTTGTAAGGATGAAGAGAAGGGTGGGTATTAAAAATGCATCTCCAGTTCCTTTCTCATTAGATCAAGATTTCGGTAAGAGTTGCCTCAAAGTAGAGGGAAATCTAGATAATCAAAAATCTGACTTAGTTCCTGAATCTAGTGGGAAGAATGTATTTTCTACTTCTACAAATTCAAATGTGCAAAAATCTATACTGAGGAAGCTTGCCACTAGTAAGAAACTTACTGGCACAACTACTCGAATCAGAAGTGGTTTTTCTACCCCACCAGCAACTTCTGTGAGACCATCAGAACATATTGTTGCAGATCAGAATGCTAGGCTGAATCAGTTGACTCCTTTTCACCTCCCTCAACATAGTACCCATACTCAAGTGAATACTCGGGACATAGATTCCAGTACAGCTACATCTGCTACATCTCTCTATAGGGTTATTCCTCCTGTTCAGAATAGTCCATTTGGGCCAATGATGGGACTTCCTACTTTTCCAACAATGTACCCAGATTTACCAGCAATGCAGGCTCACTTAGCTAGCCTGCTGCCATTTTGTAACCCATGGTTTTCAATGCCTATGATAGCTGCTGCATCAGCTATCTCAATGTCTAGAGCTTCACATCATAACCGAACCCCTTCATATCATCATTGCCCTAACTGCAATTGTTCTTCAAGCAATGTTCCATCTGCTAAAGGGGCTCCTAAGGGTAATGATTATGCAGGATACCAAAGATAAAAAAAAAGCAAGTCTTTTTTTTTCCCCAAAAAAATGCTGATTGCTGAAAAATTATGTAATCCTGCGACTATTTTATGACGAATAAAGTTAATTGTTCGTTTTTGTTTTTTTTCTTTTTAGTAATGCAAAATGTCTAGATTACTTTTAATTATGTAAATTTAAAATTTAACAGGATGAAGAGGTTTTTTACAAATGATTGATTATTTAAAGTTGTATCATTTCAGTAAGTTTATTTCATCTCCAATTGTTTTACTAGGATATTTTGGTTATACATTATTTTTTAGGAGTAAGCAAGTAAATCAAAACCTATTAATTTCTGAAATGTCATGGTTGCCTTGTGATTTAATAGAAATTAAATTATTTACATTGGGTTTCTTAAATAAGAGAAAACTAAAATATTTTAAGAAACTGTTAAAATTTATTTTCAAAATTTTGAGGATGAATAGAAAGTGTGAATCTTTTTTTTTTAAAGAAATGAGGACAATATTTTTCCCCAAGAGGTAGTTTTAGTCTTTAAAAAGGGGAAGCCAAAGTTGATGTATTGCTTGGAATTGGGAGTTCTGATACTTTAAAGTTACTAGAATGGATTTTTTGGGAGAGGGAAGATTAAGGGAGGATTATTTAGTTGGACTGAAACTAGGTATGATATTTACAGAAAGTAAGTTAGAGACTTAACTTAAAAATATTTTAAATAATTAAATATATGTACATATAGAGTATTTTAATATAAATGCAAGCTATGATATTCAGAAGTCCAGTAGGGACAGGAAGTGGCAGGGCCAAGCACCAAACTAGAACTTTGTTTAAATCAATTTTTCTCATTCTCAGAGGAATTTTTTTCAGTTTAGAATGGGGGAGAGAAAGAGGAACACAGAACTCTAACCCTAACCTTTTTGTCACACCCATATTAAGGGGCTAAGAGTGGGGGAAAGTGCTCAACTTTTTTATTTCTAATCAAGCTAGCTCTGCAATCACTAATCAGATCCCTTTCAAATCTATCAAGAAGTCAGTACCACTGTCAAGCAGTTTAGGGATCAACACCATGCTAATAATTTTTTTCCAAAAAGATTTAACCCCATTTCCTATTAATATTACCTTCTGTAATTGCCATTTAAAGAATGCTTTTGAAATAAACTCAAATGGAGAGGATGTATAAATGTAACTGAATCACAAACAAAACCAAAGTATCCTAATAAATATATATTTATATGTATATATATATATTTATATGTATAGTTAATGGCCAGTTGAAAATATCACAAAAGACTGCCCTCAGATATAGGTCTTATGTTGGCTCTCCTCTGGCAAGCTAAAACAGTTCAAAGACTGTATAATTCTCAAATCACAATAGGTTGCAACAATAAAGTAATCACAATAGATTGCAACAATAAAGATGAATTAGCAAATCTGTGCAGGTTGGTTTTTTGTTGTTGTTGTTGTTTTTTAGCTTTGCTTTTATCACCATTTCAATTTTCTAGTTTCAAGGGCAAAGTCATTTCCAATAGAAACAATGCACTTACATTTGAACAAAAAAAAGAAAAATTTAAAGATTAAGAGAAAATGAGCAATAAATCGGTAAACATTAAAACACATATGTAAATAGGTACAAAATGTACAAATAATGAAATAACCAAATTTAAATTTTGGGGTGTTTTTTTCATTGTTGAATAATCTAACCTGAATTCATGCTCAAGAGTTTGAAATTTTTCCTTTGGATCTATATTTGAATGCTGAGTTATAAATTCCACAAAAAATCCTGATATTTAGGAAAAATGGGCTGCTTGCTCAAATAAATTTACTTATAGGTATGTACACATTTCTATAATTGTATAAATCTCAGTATATACATATGATAATCTGAAATTTATGATATATCATACCACATATATAATAAAATTAATTAACGAAAATTAATATTCCAAAGGTTTCCATATATAATAAAAATTTTACAGCTTATTCTACTTGATTTTTCACAATACTCTTGTGACATAGGTAGTTAATTTTGTTAATTAATATTTTTCCCTTTTAAAATTTAGAATATTTTTCCATAGTTACATTATTCATGGTTCTTTCCCCCTCCTTTCTCTTTCCTCCCTCATCCCGGAGCTGACAATAATTAATTTTTTACAAAGCAATATTAAATCTAACATGAAAGTCATGCTTCCTGATATCCCTTATGATCTTCTTAAAAGTAGACATTTTAAAGTTTACTTCTAGGGAACTTGCCCACTTTAAGATAATTGGTGGCATAGTGGATAGAAACCTAGGTTCAAATTTGGTTCAGACACTTTCTGACCATGGTAACTCAACGCAGGAAAAGGTTCAGTAACATCACACCAGAGGTGCTAATTCTCCTTGAATACCTCATAACACCCCTTGGGTAATGATATACATTTTACAAAGATATTTTTTGACAATGATATGTGGTTCATATTAGTAACTAATTTTATCACTAACAAACAAGGTAAGAGGTAGAAAAAAAGGTATGCCAGTTGTGGAGAAATATGTAGATAATGGGTGATGTTTCAAATGAAGGCATTATTTACTACAATAGCCTTGTTCTGAATGAGATAAAAGGAGTCTTGTTGGAAGGGAGTGTTAAGGCATGTTCTCTTTTGCATAATTTTTGAGATATTGGTGATAAGGGATAGAGGCAACTGTTTTGAGAATGTTAGGTATTTTTATTTCATAAAATGGGAGAATTGCTTATTGTTAAAATTGGAGTTGTTTACAAGAAACGCGTTTCCACAATTTTCCCAATACATAATCTTTTAAAGATGATTTTTTTAAACCCATACCTTCTTAAGATAAGCAATGGGACTTGGGATTTGCTCAGGTATACAAAGCTAGGAAATGTCTGAGGTTTGAACCCAGAACTTCCCACTAGATCCTAGTTCACTGAACCACCTACCAGTCCTCTAGAAAAGATTCTTATTGAATACTTTCAATAAACTTAAGCAGATCAAATAAGTTCTTTAACCCTAACCTTCAATCAGATCTCTGGTGTTATATTTTATTCTTCCCTAACCAACTCCTCCTTTATTCCTTGCTACTTCTCACACATCATTTTATCCACAGGCTCAGAGAATTTTCATTGGCTTTCTTCTTTATTTAACCATCTCCATCTTCTAAATCCCTGACTTCAAATGTCAGTTAACATCTCATGTTTTTTAGAAAAGCCTTTTTTTGATCCTTTTTAATTCTATTGTCCTGTGAGGAAGGGTTATCTTTTCATTTTCTTTGTATTTGTAGAACCAAGCACAGCACCTGGCACCTAGTAGGAACTTAAGTGTTTATTGACTGATCCCACCTAATTTTCTGGTACTTCCAATACTATCCCTGAGATATTAACCTTTATTTCCTCCCCCAAACCCACCCCTTAAATTAAACAAAACAAAACATTGGATGGAAGAAAAAGGGGATGGAAGCAGACAAGACAAATTTAGGGTTAGGGTTAGTTTAGAAAAAAGTTGGTGCCCAGTTTGGCTAACAGTCCCATTTTGATAAGTAATTCTGAAAAGAAAGTAGGGTAAAGAAAATCTATTGCCTTTCTCATGGAAATGGCAATAACTAAAGTAATTATGGTTTATGTAAAATTCTTGCCTCCTCTCCCAAATCAAGTGATTACAGCAGGGACCAATTTAAAATGATCAAAGGAAGTTTTTTCTGTAAGTTAAGGAAAGCATTATTCAAAGAAGGAAATGAGTAATGACTTTTTTGTGTTTTAATATTATGACTGTCACCTTACTCGTTTCCTATAAATATTATTTCTTATGATGGAAGGAGTAGCACAATGGGAGCTAACTCTAAACCTAATTCTGTTTCTAATCCTACCTCTGGTCTAGACTTGGCTTATGTCTTTTGGATTTTACTTTTTTCCTCACTTTTCACAGGCATTCTTAGAACAGGAGAGTGTCAGTTCCCCAGGACCTCTATATTATGGGCTGTAAGTATTTTATCAAATTTTTGAAAAATAAAGGATGGAATTCTGGTTTGAAGGGATAGAACAAACATTAAATTCATGAAGGCAAAACAC
Organism: Monodelphis domestica; assembly: GCF_027887165.1. Lineage (NCBI taxonomy): Eukaryota > Metazoa > Chordata > Mammalia > Didelphimorphia > Didelphidae > Monodelphis > Monodelphis domestica. The sequence goes on from NW_026605002.1 coordinate 253,132, forward strand.
TGTTTTCATAAGATTTTTAATCAGACAAAAGAAAAGATAGTTTATGAGAATCAGGCTCAATCTAGTGAACATAAAACAAGAATTTCAATTTCACCTAGGCTATTCCAAGGAAAGCACCACAATAGTCAAAAGTAAATGCATAGGTACAGGAAAACCATGTAAACTAAGATTTCAACTGGAGGTAGGAATTAAGTGACCACAATTAGATCAGGAACAAATGAAAGTCTTAGGAAATGGGAAAAGCAAACTCAAACCTGAAGATGCTAGTGATGTATGTAATAATGCCAAACATTCCCACAGTCCAATCTTTCCCAAAAAGGGGTACACTGGTAAGCATAAATGTTCCTGATGCAACTTCCAGGCTCTTATATCTTTCTTAGGTCACCTATTCAGAACTTCTATAACCAGAAGGAAACAATGCAGCAGATTTCCAGTGACATTCTGGTTCACCATCTTCAATTGAACCAATCTCAGGAGCCCAAAAATTATTCGTGACTTCTCAGGTTTTATTAGAAAATTAACAGGACACACAGGGAAATGGGAGGTAATAACTTCCCAACAAAAGTTGCAAACTAAAAGGTGCCTTGGAGGAGAGTTTCCCATGTGTGTGAATGGTGGGAATGGGGGTGGGTGGGTGTGTTAACAAAAGGCCAAATCTTGCCATTTTCAAATATTTGCTCCCCAGATTATGGTTGTCTCAAAAGACAACAGGGCATTTGGGGAGGTGCCAGCTGGAGATCACTCGGTCTCACTGAAGCGGGTCAGCATGGTCTTGTGGAGAGTTCCTTTGTATGACTCAGATGAAGTGACATTGTAGGAGCTGCCCCGAGAGCCTAGGCCAGAGCCCCGAACCCTTGTATGGGCCTGAGGAGATAAAAAAAGATAGTGAAAGGAGTGTCCAGAATTGTAGTTGATCATTCATTAGTAATAACACAAAGTAAGTAGAAAAGAAAGCCTACCTCAATGGGGGTGATAATGCCCTGCTTCTTACGGCCTAGCCCACTGCCTTCCTTCCATCCCATGGCTTGCAGCATGCGACTACCAATGTTGTTGCTGCTCAGCCCATGCTGAGTCGATTGTTCAAGGCCTCTAAAAACATGGATGGGGAAAGAAAAAAAAGAGATAAGAACTTAAACCTTGCACCCACTTTATTCAGCCCCAGTCCTAATTGTGGAACTTACACAGTGGTGGCAGCCATGGTTCCAAATTTCCTTTTTTTGGGTTCTGGAGGGTCAGGAATGCCGTATTTCTCTCGGCGTTCTGCTGCCCGGTCTCGATATTTCATCTGGTAGTAGGGAAAAGTTGCCAGTGGACATAAGAACAAAGAGAGTAACTAAAGATGGAAAAGACAATATGGGGGGAAAGGGGAAGAATCTAACCTCCATGTCATTCTTCTCCAGTGCCTCTAGTTCATTCTCAGATAGGTGGGCACGTCGATGAATCTCTAGGTTTTGCTAGGGGAAAAGGATTACAAGGGCATTGATAAATAAAGCATAAAGCCCCATCTCAGATATCTATTACCATTCCTCTTAGATTTATCTTTCATACCTTATGTAGTCCAGAAAGTTGCTGGTGGCGGATTAGAGCCTCTTTGCTAGGGAATTGGCGTCGGCAAAGAAGGCAAGCCAATTTCTGCCAGTCTGTGAGTCTTTCCTCCCTTTCGGTATTCCTCTCAAGTTCCTCTTCACTATCACTTTCCCCACTGTATGCAGCCACTAGTCCTCGTGGTGGACTCTAAAGTAATATTCAGATTACCACAAAGTGAGAAAGGGAGAAATCAAACTACTAAGTATTAGCCTTAAAACCCCAGAAACTCACCAGACGCTCATCACTAGTAAGTTTAGGGAGTTCCATAGTGACATGCTGCCTCTCAGTCAGTGCTCCCTAAAACAAGAGAGATCCAGTTTATTCTTGTTCCAGAGAGAAATCATCAGAATAACAAAATAATGAAACAGAGGCTTTAGAGGGCAAAGGTACAAAGAAAGAAAGAAAAAGGCAACCTTTTTTTCAAGGATGGCATAACCAGCATCAGCTGTAGCTGATTCACGACGCTCATCCTCCTTTAGGGCACTAATGGGTTGGAAGCTATTTTTGAAGTTTTCCTTCTGCTTATTGAGACTTCGGGCCCAACGCTCCATGTCCTTCGCAATCTGAAAGAGTTCAAGAGAAAAGAGTTGACAGGCTGTCAAATTCTAGGTTAGAATACCTATTTGTTCAATTTATTTGTTAATCTTAGTTAAGTATTTATTAAGTGCGCCAAGCACTCTGCTAAGCACCTAAGAATTTATCTATTCTACTAATCTATTCATTCATTGATTTATCTGCCTATTTATCTACTCATTCAGGAAGCATACTAGGGATCAGGCACAGTGCTAGATTCTGGAGAAAAGAAAGTTTCCTTCTATTGGAAACAATATTAAAAGTAGATGAGCCCCAAGATTTCAAAGCTATAACAACGTGCCTCAGTATCTTCTTTAAAGTTTCTAGAAAAGGTTAATGACTTAAGAATAACTAGAAACCAGTTCATCCTGGTCTCACAGCCATTACTAATCTATAACTATTCTTCCAATTGTATCTATTAATTTAATCACTAATTCCCCTCTGTCGGGGTGGCTCATTCATGTGTTAATTTTTTCTTAAATTAATTTATGCAGTGTTTTCTGTCCATACATTCTTGACATGTTAATGGAAGGAATTCACCTGTTGTGCTGTCTTGGTCTTGTGCTTCTCCTTCTTTTCTTTTCCCTCCTTCAAGCTGATACTTGTTTCCTTGTGTCCGTCAGTTACCTGCTCTAGGGCAGGCACATAAGTGCGCCGTTCTCCATCCCAATATAGGTATTGCTGACTGTGGGCATTATAATAATACTAAGGATAGACAAAGAAAGCAGAATATAAGTTCAGACCAAGTTCCCAAAAAAAGTAAGTAAATCTAGGACTAGGACCAAGTTAAGTCCCTTACCTGAGAGTTGGGGTCATAATAAAGCCCAGTCTGAGGATCATAATAATAGCCTGAAGTCTCATCATATTGGTAGGTGGAAACATCAGGTATAGCTATGAAAAAAGGCAAGAAACAGTTCACAATCTTTTCTCCAAAAGACCTTGGGACTAAGCAAGAAGGTAAGGGAAAATGATGTACCCTATTATAGTAAGCTTTTAATATTGTTTAAATATCCCGACCCCCACAGGAACTCACGGTACTGGCCATAGGAATCCTGAACAGAGGAGCTGGTGGCAACTGATGATGCAGAGCTAAGCTGAGCTGAACTGAGAAGCTCTGCCTTCAAAATAGCAGGGGACACAATTGTGTATGACTGGGCCTAGTATTAGATGGGGGAAGACAAGAGAGGATAGTTCTATATCCTTTCAAATGAAACACCTTTATTACCTTCCCTTGACACCATCTTACCTGGGTAATGGTCACTGCCCCCTGGGCACAGCCCACTTCAGTACCTGTCTGCTGATAGACATTGGGCTGGACATGGTGAAAGGTCTGGATGAGTGGCATATCCATGCCAGATATGCTAGGTTCCAGAGAAGTCTCAGAGCCTAAAACAGTATCACATGGGTTAGTAAGATTGGATTTCTTCTCCTACCCAAAAACTTAGTCCCACAAGAACTGCTCACCTATTCCAGTCAGTTCAACTTTGCTACTTGCTACACCCAGAGTCTTGGTTTTAACATAGCCACTATGGCTATAAGGAGTAGCTTCACTTCTTGGGACACAATAGCTCTCATCATGCTGATAGTAGCTGTAGTCTGCCACTGCCTCTTCTGGAGCCATCCAGTTTCCCTCCCCACCCTGGGATGTCTGTAGAATTGGGGAAAGAAAATAATCAGCATATGTGAGAAAGGAAAAAGACAGCCTCTTTTCAGGTACAAATAGGAAAATAGGTTTTGCATGATTTCACATATATATAACTTATCAGCAGGTGAGACAATTTGAAATTCAATTTTTTAAATGTCAAAAACATTTTTGAATAAAAAAGTAAGTCAGTATGAAGATCAATTAAAAAATGACAAAATCATCTGTTTGAACTCTACTGATTTCAGGTCCTATTCTCTACATTGTGCTGTTTCTGTGGCCTTCAAAAAGATATCAGTAATTAGAATTTCTAAATGGTACTCACAAAAATCTAAAAAAAGTGATAGAGAAATTCTATTAAAATATATATAGAGAGAGAAATTCTAAAATCTCTTAATCTAAGACATGTAATTTTTGCTGTTTTGAGACCTCTTTTTTTTTTTGGTAGATACTGGAATGATCTGCCATTTCTTTATCTCATTTTACAGATTAAGATACTGAGGCTAACAGGATGAAGTAACTTGCTCAGGATCATATGTAACTAGTGTCTGAAACTGGATGTATTGTAGGTCTGGTGCATTCTATCTACTCTGTGTCCTAGAAGTCTCCAAAAAAGTCCAGGAGATATGAATTAAAACCTATCTTCAAATATTATTAGCTGTGTCACCTTGAAAAGAAGGAAGAGAAGAAAGAAAAAAGGAGAAAGGAAAAGACTAGGTTCCTTAAAACAACCAAGGAAAGAAGGGAATTCCTTATGGTCTGCCAGAAATCACAAAATCAAAGGAAGAGGAAGTTGAAGAAAGAATCTACATAAATGCTCACAAATTATGACAAACACAGAAAACCTAGTAAAAGGAAAACTAACAGGAGAAATGATTTGTCCACACTACATGGTGTCAGAAACAGGATTTTAACTCAGATCCACAGTTCCCAGATCTGTCCTATATGCAGGGAAAGGATGACATTTCCAGGGACCAACGGATCTCTCTGGGAATGTAAAGGGGATGAAATTCTATTGAGGGAAGGCACAGAAGGCTCAGGGATGGTACCTGTGAGATGGCCCACTGTGCAGCAGCAATTGCTGTACTGGCCACAGAAGCGGCACTGATACGGTTCCCATCATTGGAGGATATATCCCTGAAAAGAGATGAAAGGGATATGTATAACAAAGGCTATGAGAGAAATGATAGATAGGTTAAAAAAAATTATGGCTCTTGCCTCTTAGAACCCTTGGCAAATTCCACATTGATTGTCTTGCCATCAATAGTAAGTGGAGGGTGCAGAGCCTGGAGAATTTGAAGCAGCTGAGCAGCCTCCTTTAGAGAAGAGAAGGATGAAAAGAAGGGTGAGGTCAAAGCAAAGCCTTTTGCTAGGCATGAAAGAAGGGAACAAAAAAAGGGAGAATTGGGGAGGGCCCACCACCCGGGGCAGGGGGGTGGGCCAAGGCCTGTGGTCATCAGGCCAAGGTCCCTCCTTACCCCCCTGTGCCACTCTCACCACGATGGTAGATAGCTGGATGAAGGCAAAGCCCCGGTTCAGCTGTGTCTGTTTGTCTTTGATGACTCGGACATTGGAAGATGACAGTACAGCATAGGGTGCCAAAGCCCCCAAGATTGAGTCCATGGTGCTATGAGGATTCAGGTTGCGTAGTATTATGGCTATGAAAAGTAAAGAAATAGTGTCATCAAAAAGGCAAGAAAGATTCCAGGTCTGGCTAGATTCGTCTCCCCAAATATATACTATATGTGGAAGCTCCTCGCCAAGGGTTTCACTCACTGTCATTAGCATTCTCAGAGTTGGGCTCAGAGCTCTGGGACAAAACATGGGACACAAGTACACCCTGGGTCTGGTACGATTGTGGTAGAGGCAGCAGGCCTTGGCTTGGTTCTCGGACACCCAAAGGCATTGCCTGCTGGTCCAGTTGTATTCCTACTGGTAGCTTCTGTTCAGCTTCTGAAAGAGGAAAATATTTTTTTGAAAAAAGGAATTCCTGGGAGAAGCATATCATACACAAGCTGCCATGGCTGTTCTACTTCCCATCCTCTAATCCCTCTAAAGAAGTCACTTTGTCCTGAAGTTTATTTAACTCCTCACCTAATTTGGGCACACCACATTTGAAACACTTCTCCCGACGTTTGAAGTTTTGAACTCCACACTGCAAGGAAAGAATACACCAACCAAAGAGAAAGGAAAAGAATGAACAGGATGAGGAAAATTCACCAAATAGTAATAATTATTTCATGCCTCATTTACAAAATGGGGGGGAGGACACTAAAGAGAATGAGATACATATTTTGGATGATAAGAAAATTTGTTTTAACTGACTACATATTTATTAAAAAAACAAATTTAATTTAAATATGAAATTTAAGGGGCTGATAGTCCTAAAGTTTATCATCAGTTTTGACACTTTATTCATCCTTTTAATCTCTCATTCTCTAGTAATTAATTTTTTCATCACAGATGTTTCTGTCTTATTTTCTACCAAAGCCTTACAAAACCCTACCCTGGTCAAAGCACCCTCTTTTTTACTATTTCCCTCCCTACTATCCTGCAAGCAGAGGCTTCATGATCTCTTGCTGGAGAGGATATTCTTTTTGTGTATTGGTTGGATTAGATTAAATAAAGTGAAAAATGTTATGCTTAAATCTGGATTCAGACATTTCCTAGTATTAGGTTAGCATTTTTCATCATGAGTCCTTTATAAGTATTTTGAATTGCTAAGCACAGCAAAATCATCTACAGCTGATCACTGTACAATACTGATATTGCTGTGTACAATGTTCTCTTTGTTCTGCTCACTTCACTATGCAACAATTCATATAATTTGGAAAATTAAGTTTCAAATGGGATAGTAACCTCAAGCTCACAAAACTAGTAAGTGTGGGAACTAATTAAGCCTTCTATTCTGTCTTTGACCTAGAAAAACTTAACTTTCTACAATTCCAAGTTTAGCACTCATTTCACTATACTATATATATATGTCAGTCCTTACAAAAAGCTTATAAAGATATTCTGGTATCTTTAAAAGATTATCATACCTAGAATAGGTATTTAAATAGGTATTTAAAAAAGAATTTAAATCTGTCGGTCACTTCTAAATCTTAATAATAATGTTGATAACAATTGCTAACACTAATATGGCACTTTACACTTGGTGCAGTATAGCTAGAACACCAGATCTGGAGCTTCCTGAACACAGGAAGCCTGAAGTTCAGATTAGGCCTCGGAATCTTACTAGCTGTGTAACCCTGGTTAAATTACTTAACCCCGTTTGCCTCAGTTTACACATCTATAAAAGGAACTAGAGAGGAAAATAGCAAATTGTTCCACTTTCTTTGCTCAAGAAAATCCCAAATGGAGTGAATCAGACATGACTCAACACATAATAAATGTATTTAATCCTTAAAACAATCCCTTGAAACACTTAAATTTATAGATTATATTTTCTAGAAACTGAGGTTAAGTGATTTTCCCAGGGCAGTCACTGAAACAAAATTTGAATTCAAGTTTTTCTGGCATCAAGCATATTATGCCATCTCAATGCCTGTTAAGTCTTTTAAATTTACTTTGTATATACATTTGATAAACTACACTAGGATGCAAGCTGAGAGTTGACATTATTTAAAAAAACAAAGACAAGACAAGACAAAAGGGGACATTATAATTCAAAGCTTAAAGAACAAAGATTGTTCTCTTTGGTCACAATGCAGAACTAGGAACATGTAAAAGAAATAAACATTTATGCTTGATTTAAGCAAAAACTTTCTAATATTTAAAGTTACCTCAAAATGTTTCCTCAAGTGATAAATGGATCCCCTATACTGGTTACTAGAACTATTTAGAGAAAGCACAGATGACCATTTATTGAGATTCTTGTTAAAATAAATTCTTTTTCAAATGAAGATACCTTGTGAGGCCCAATGACACAGAATAGCATAGGGTCAAGGCCCCTTCTCAGTTTTTCCTCCACTGCTCCTCACCTTCTTGCAAAGCCAATCCTCATTAATTTTAGGCTTGGGATCACTGTAGTGCATGGAAACCTTCTGACCCAGAATGTTGAGAGAATGCTGTGGGATGAAGTTAGTCACAGTAAATCCTGGGCTTGGAGGAACAAACTGACACACCTCCTCAGTATATAACAAAAGTGATAAAAAGACAAGAGACCCAAGAAGGAAACTAGCAGAAGGGACCACATCCTAGAAACTTAGTGCTTCTTTTCCAGAAAGGTATGTATATAAGCATCAGTATGTACATCTAATCAATACTGGTAAGGTATTAGTACTCTTTAGCGCCCAGGCAATAAAAGACATACTATGCTAAAGGGGTTTTACGGTTAAGATTAAGAAGAAACGAAGAAGAGAAAAAGCTAAAAAGAGAAAGTGGGGAATAAAGAATTGAATTTCCTACTTGCTGTGAAGATTTAGGCCCACAATAATAATACAGCTTAGGCCTCCACAGTTGGGATGATATGTGAAACTCAAACAGGGTCACTGGAAACAGATTCACCACACAAACTTTTTGTTTCTGTCCTATGTGTTAACTTTAATGGCTCTCCTAAACTGTCTTAGGGGAGTCAAATTGATGCTAACGCAGAGGGCTGAACACTTGAGTACTCCACAATTCTCAGAAAGAACCTTGGCCCAGCTCTAGTTTGATCAATAACCCAGGAACTGTAGCTCTACACATATTGAATTGGATAGAGTTTGCTTAGAACTTTAGGGAGGCATCCTTCTGACTACTTCTCAACACCAATCCAACTCTCTCAATAGAAAGTAGTTCAAAAAGGAAAGGCATTAGCCCCTAAAAATTAAGTTTCTGGGGAGCCAGGAAAAGCTGGAAAATTTCATAGGGCTTGAGAGAGGAAAGAGAAATCAATGATGAAAGAAAAGAGGGTGGTGATAGATGAAATTTTTGGATACTATAGAGTAAAATAGTTGAATTTTATGTAACCTAATAACTTAAGAATATACTGGGGGTGGTGGTGGTGGGGAGTAGGGTGAGAAATTCAATGCAGTAAAGCAACCTGATTAGCTTCCATCCAACGTGCAGCATCCTGCAAATGATTAAATTCAACAAAAGCGAAGCCCCGGCTCTGACCTAGAGATAGCATGCAGATACAAAGTTGATTAGTCAACAGTTTGGGCCACATTAAGTTCCTCAATATATAGTGAGTGGAAAAAGAAATGTGTCAAGAGAGATGAAGGAAGGAGAAATAGTTTTAAAAAAACTTACTACACTATAACACAAAATGAAAGCCCATTTTATTTCAGGAAGACCTCACAATAATTTATTTTCAACATTTTTACATCTTCAAATGGCTAAAATTGCCTATGTGTATATATAAATACATATATAGGGCATATTGACTAAGAAGCCATAGCTATACCACAGGATAGTTTTTCACTAAATTGGTAGAGATAAATGTAACTGTAAAAAGGAAAGAATGTTTTTTAATTAAAGGATGATGAGAGGTAAATCAAATAAGATGCTCAGTTTTCTCTAGGATAGAATGGGAGAAACTGGAGCATATAGGGTACACTTAGTAATTTCCCCATGCCCAAGTGCATATGAAATTCTGTGGTTTATTCTAGATTCACCTAAATAGCTAGATAACACAGTGAAGAGGTGCCTTGATTAATCCAACTGATGATGCCAGTTAGGCAGTGGGCCTGTAGTTAATAGAATTCTGACATTTACTATATAGCTCTGAGAAGTCAATCTCTCACTGCTTCAATTTCCTCATCTATAAAATGGGGATAATGATAGAACCTACCTCAAAGAGGATGTTGTAGAAAGCACTCAGCACAATGCCCAGCACAAAAAAGATGCTACATATAAATATTTATTGTCTTCCCCTTACTTTTGAATAGAATGCTGAAAAGGGAGGATCTGAGAAGAAAGTAGAGAGAACAGGAAGCAGGAAATGCAATAGCCAAGAACAATGAGAAGAAAATGGAAACCTACCAGAGGATTTGTTCCTCATCAGTCGTACCTCCCTTGCCTGGATTCCATAAGCCTGCAATTGTATTCGTATCTATGAAGAGGAACACAAAATGACGGTGTTAGAAGAATTAGCTAAAGCTGTTAAAAAGATGGGAACTCTCATACAAAAATCTCAGTAAACTGAGTAACTTCTGGGCAGAACAAATGGACAGAAAAATGGGAAGGTGTATTTCCCAGAGTCTTAAGTTTTTGTTAGTCATATTTCCCCTTTGGACCCTAAAGGAGAAAGTCCAGAACCCAGAGCCCAAAATTCTCAGTTACTACAGTGCCCATATCATTGATTCTATTCCCAAAGCTATAATCAAGGGAAATAACCACAATGGAGAAGGGGCCCACCATCCCTGCCATTAACAACATCAAATACCAACCAACTGCCAACCAATTGCCACCAGAAGGCAGGTAAACCCAAGCACTTTGTAAACAGTTGTATGCCCTCCCCACCCCCCCTCCCCCACCCCTAACCCTGCTACCTGGACCCACAGCCATTATCCAGGGGAGCAACACTTGTGGAGATTCGACCTGTCAACTGCCTCTGTAGGTGCTGCAGCCCCCGCCTTCTCAGCAGCCACAGCTATTAAAGACTCAGAAAAGAAATTTCTTGCCACCAAAGTCTTTCAGAAATATTTTTTTTTAATGAAAGGAAATTACATTAAAGAAGATGCATTTCCATCTGCTTTGCCACTGCATTCTAAGGGCCACAGGGCCGTTTCACTTGACTTTGCTAAAACCTCCTATATGTGCTGTCTCTTGAGCTCTTTGAGAGCTGGGACAATCTTACCCTTCAAATTTTATTGCTGCTATCTGGCACAGTGCTTTGTGTATTCTAAATTCTAAATAAAAGCTTTTACATTTATTCCATACCTGGTGAGAGGCTTTCTAATTAGTTTCTAGTCTATCTCCTAACAAGTCATTCATTCAACAAACACTCACTGCCTTTTATGTGCCAGGCCCTATGCATATAAAGACAAAAACAAAATAATCTGTGTACACAAGAAATCTTATATTCATTTGGCAGAAAACACTAGATACACAGAAAATACAAAAAAAATGTGAGAAATAGTGGAATATTGAAGGCCTAGAATATCAAGATCATTCACAAAGTAAATAGGATCCATAAAACCACTACTGTTTTATATGCCACAAAAAAATACTGCCTTTTTATCCTTAAATTTGCTCATGCTCATAAAAAAGGCTTCTTCAACCATAGTGAACTATATAGCATAACCCAAGAGAAACTTTTTTGCTATGTATGCCTAATCAAGAAAAAATTATTATAATTAAGGGAAAAATAAAAGTATAATATCCAAAAATACACTAAAATATTATAGAACAACAGATAAATGGACAGACTCTACAGACAGTATTCAAAAGAACTACAAACTCATAGGGACCAAAGACAGAAAACACATTTTTAAAAAGCCAACAACTTAGTAAATATATTGACTGATTTCATTGAACTATTTAGCTGAGGATATATATATATATATATATATATATATATATATATATATATATATATATGTAGGCATGTATATATTTGTGTGTACATATGTGTGTATGTGGAAATAAAAACAAAACTGTTCATAATTCTTTTATTTCATGTGTTGGCACACAACACATGAAGGAAATTAAAAAGAAATACCACATGTATACTTCTATTCACAAGTACAAGAATATAAGAAATTAGGAATTTGAAGACATATGAAAATTTATATGACTATAGTGAGGTAGATAGAATTAGGAAAACAATATATATATGTCTATAATTAAATGAAAACTAAATGAGAACCAAATATAACATAAATATAATGCTTAATCTTGGCCCCTGAATAGAAGAAACACAGTTTCCTCTTCTTGGAGAAGAATATAAGGGATATAGAATGTGCCAGAGAATTTTGTCCATTTGTTTTTTTTTCTTGTTGTTGTTATAAGGTAAGCTTAGTTCACTAGACAACAGTGATATGGAGTTGGAGTCATATCCAGAATTAAATATATTTTAAAAGTCAAATTTTAGTTCATTTTTAAAAGTTTTAAGAGTTCAACTTGATGCTATTCTTGTAGACAGCCCTTCATTTAGTGGGACCATAATAAAGGAGGTAGTATATTTTTATGGGTTCTTTCCCTAATAACTCCTGTGAATCATTCAAACCTCATGGTAAGAATGTCAAGGAGTTATTTTCCTCAAATATTGAAAGAACCTATTTGAATCAAATGATAGAAGTTCATTGTCTTTTTCGGATAATTCTGCCTTACTTCATAATTTAATTTGTATAGTATAACTCCTCACCAGAATAAGTGTGATGTCAAATTCCTCATAACATTTTGCTTAGGTCCCTTTGCTATTTCTCTTTATCTCATTTTCTTCTACTGTTATTATTTGTGTAACTATCCTTCTCCCTTGAGCATAAAATATATCTTGTTTCTTTCTCTGTACCTGAAACTTAGAACTAGGCTTACATATAGTCTGCTCTTACTGTTTGCTAAACGTAAATGAAAAATAATTCAAAAGCAACAAAAAGACAAATTAATGGAGCAAGGAAGATAGAGTACCAGAGCTAAATCTTAAAAAGTGACAGACAGGGATAGTGGATGACAGATTAAGATTCTAGAGAAAGGGCCAGAAAATTATTTATAGGAAAGAGATGTTGGAAATAGCAGACAGAGAAAAGTGGACAATAAAAGAATAAAGGAAAATGTTAAAACACTACCACAGAGAAGAGAACAAGGGATGCCTGAGAAGTATTTACAGCAACCTGGACTTAACAAAAGACAAAAGAAATGTATATGACAAAGCTCCTGCACAAGACTCACATAAAGTAAAAACTTAACAATATATCCAAAAAGGTCTAAAGGTCCTTGGCAGCACAAAAAAAAAAAGAGGAGTAAACTTTGGTTGCAGTATTCAGGAAGGTTTCATGGAGAAAATGAGACAAAAATTGCCCTGAAGAAAAACTGGTCTTAAGAGAAAAAGGCCAAAAAAGCATTCTCTTGAACTCTAGTCATTATCCTTCCTCAAATTAAAAAGCTTTACCTCCAAATTTCTCTATTGTTTTTTCAAAGCTCAGCTCCTCTTTCAAGCCTTTGCTCATTTTTCCATTCCTACTCTTTTTTAAACATACTCCTTGAAATTACACTCTTGAATATCTAACACCTAATAACAGAACTGATTTTAGGCCAAGAAAATGTACAGAAGGGAAAACAAGAGTGGAATACAAGGAATAGAATCCTCAGCATAGTAAAAAGATAAAGCAGGATTTATATGAGAAGGGAAGGGTATGCTCACTGTAAGCAATGAGGAATCAGTTATTGATGTGTCATTAACACAAGTCTAAAAATAATTCCTAGAAGCCACAGAGAAAAGGAATTTGGGGGAGAGAAAGGTAAGAGTAAAGACCAATAAATTTATCTGAAGAGTCCATTCTTTATCCTCCTGGCAGACAAAATAGAAAATACCAGCATCCTCTTCTATTAACTCTCTAAAACAAGATTCAACGGTGTAGGCCATCCTTCTAAACTGGATTTACTCATAAACAACTCTCATATTTCTGGGAGGCCCCCCAAAGTTTTGCCAGGGTTTGTCCAGTTCAGTAAAAAGAAAGCATTTGTACCTTTGGTAAAGTCCCTTAAAATCATGGTATTTTAAAGTCTAAGGAAGTCTGTATCTAAGAAGGTTATAAATATAATAATCAACAGCTCTCATTTTGTGACTCAGTCACACATCAGTATGAGCCCTCCCAATGATATTCAAAAGACCCAATGAGAGACTCAACAACACGTACGTCATTTTCAGTTGCTGCCTGTGGCAGCATCCTCAGCATGATGATGTTACTGGCCTTCTCATCCTCCTCCCCTTGTTCTGTCCGATAATCTTGGTCCCGGTAGTCTCCATCTCCAGGGAAACGCAATGGCTCAGCAGGGCTATGCCGCTTACGCAGTGTTTCAAAACCTGAAGAAACCTCATAAGAATCCTGAGTGTAAGGAAATCAAAAAGGCAAAGGTAGTCAGTTTACTTGTAAAAATTACACAAGAGAAGAGGCATGCTACAAGATAATGGGCTTAATTTCTCATAGGTGGGACTATGATAGGAATTTCCATAGAATAGAAAGAAGAAAGGTCCAAACTGACAGTAGAACCACCAAGACCTAAAATTCCCCCACCTACACAATGAATTTTCAATGTTCTTACAATTAGATTTAAGAAATCTAAAGAAAACAACTGCCTAGTACCACCTTCACTTTTGATCCAAGGTCCAAGGGAAAAAACAAGTTGGCCAACTTATAAAAAAATATCCATACATGTATTTTTCTTCATTATTTTCCCAACATTCCTAAGGATCATAAAAAATGAAAGGATACTGAGGGTTACCAAAATGGCTCAGTAAATAGGGAGCCAATTCTAGAGAACATAGGGGCTGGGTTCAAATCTACCCTCAGACTTTGTGACCCTGGGCAAGTCACTTAACCCCCATAATGTCCATTTCCTAGTCTTTACTGCACTTCTATCTTGGAACCAATACATAATAGTGATTCTAAGATGGAAGTTAAGAGTTTTTTTAAAAGGATGAGGAGAGATTGAGATTAAAGATGAGAAGATGAATGAGAAAAGAGCTAGACCATGACCTGATAGGTTAAGAAAGTCTGAGTCAGGAAATAGAGAGCAGCAAAGATGCTTTATTATTGGTATTTCTGTTCAAATATATAAAGTGCCCTACAAGTGTACTAGACACTTAATAAACATTTATTGAATTGAATTGTTACTCTATATAGGGCAAGATAGAGGGACAGCTCAAATCCGACCTACAAAATATATGTATATATGTCCCCTAAAACCCTTTATGGTAAAGTTGAAGAAGGTAACATGATAATGAAGGGGAAAAGTGCTGCTTTAGTATCTGGGTTAAAATCCTTCCTGTACTTATTAACTATGTGACCTTGAAGTGGTCAATTTACTTCACTGAGCTTTATTCAAGTATAAACAAAAAGATTGAAATGATACATATGATTTACTTTAGCTCTTTGTGTGACTAAAAAAGGGAAGTGTTGCTAGACTTAAAGTAAAATACTGTCTACAATAAGCTAACAGGCCTATAATGACTTTTCACTTTGTGTAACTATTTCAAATAAGGCTCGTGCCTCTCAATAGATATATGCAGATGATTAATTGCAGATTTTTAAGAGATTAAGAGTGACAACTGTGAGCAATAATAAGAGCTAACATACACATTTTAAATAATCAGCTATTATTATCATTCTTCCCAAAGTTTATAAGGTTTTAAATGAAAGGCACCAAGCTATGAGCTATTCTTCCTCACTCATTTTTTTATGTGTGTGTGTGAAAGTTCAAATCAGTTTTCTAATTATCCTAAATGTTGAACACTCATTCATAGGCAGATTCTTCAGAAGCATGAGAGAAAGGACTTTAAGTTACTTAGATCACATTCCTTCCCAAAAAGAGGGCCAAGGAACCAGGCAAAGGACTACTTAATTCAATATTAGAGATAAAGGAGAAAACCTCCACTACTTTGAGATAGAGTGTAGGATAAACAGGGTAAAAAAAGACTGAGTAGTAAACATTCAGAGGTAAATACTCTCTTCTGCAAAAAGCTTGAGTAAAATTCCTTAAGATCTTTCTAGAATTAGAAAAATATGTAAGAAACTAAGGGTAAAAGTCAAGTAAAGAAGAGAAGGGAACAAGAAGATCCCTCTAATTCGCTCCCATCTACTTCCACCAGAAATCAAAGAAAAAACAAGAAAAGAATATAGGAAAGAAAAGAAAAAACAAGAAAGAAATAAAAAAAAAACAAGCTTGGCTAGCTGGGAGCCTGGCCCTAGCTCCTTCATTTTGGGGGTGAGGCACTCTAGCCTCCCTAGCCCAGGGCTGGTAGTCCAGTCCTGTCTGCCAAATGCAATGGGAGGGTATGGGGCACTGGAATCTCCCTGCAGAGTATAGCCCTGGCTTGGTCAGCTGGAAGATCAGCCAACCTTCCTGTGGAGCATAGCCCTGGCTTCACTAGTCTGCAGCCTGCCCCTTGCCCCAAAACAGTGGTGGGAGGGGCACTACACCAAGTCAGGGGCTGGGGCAGATGCCATGGGGTTCCCAAAAAGTTCCAAAAGTTTACCATCATTGACTTAGAGAGTCATGGGTTGGACCAGGTGAAGTCAGTCTTTTTCTCAGTAAAGGCTTAAGATGATTTTTTTTGATCTTTAGTTGAGAGAATGAGGAAATAGAAATATAGCAAATTCCACAATCATATACTAAAAAATATCCTTTCCTCTTTTTTTCTCAGCTACAGTCAAATTTAGGAACAATAACTTTTTTAGACTACTTTTCTTCTAAGCACTATGATGAGAAAGAAAAAGTAAAAAAAAGCCAATAAGATTTTCCTTATTGTTAGTAGTCACCTCAACACTGTGCTCAGATGAGTCATCATAATCACGCCTGAAGTCCTGGCTGCTGAAGTCTCGGGGGTAGGAACGGTAATCCATGTCTCGATAATCATGGTCTCTCAGACTTCGGCTCTCTATTCCTTCATCTTGGGAGCTGTCAGAGGCACCATATCGGCCAGTTCTATCTCCACGGCCACCTCTGCAGAGTACAGATGTAAGAGGTTAGGGTAGTTGAGCCCTCCCTATTCTGACAGGGATGGGACTAAAACATAATGACAGAGCTAAAGGTTTTGGTCAAGGGTGTACTATAATTAACTTGTGTTAAATTGTTAAACTTTCAGTATGAGCATGTACACCTCAAAATCAGCAAGCTACAAATCCGACTTAATTTGTTATTCTGTTAATTGTCTAGACTTAAGAAAGTGATGGAGAAAATGTTAGTGTAGAATAAACTTAAAAGGGTATCATAAGTACTTTTTTTTTTTCTGGAGAAGATAGTTGTTAAAAAGATTTACCAACATACCCCTGCTTCTAGGCTTCTCTAAGAAGAGTTAAAAAGTAAAGAATCAAAGTATTAAAAATACCAAGTAGAAAAAAGTCAAACCCCATTTGATGTCAAGTAATTTTCAAGGTAGGGAAAGGAACATAAAATTAAATGATTAGTCAATAAACATGTATTATTAGATTTGATATTTTCCCCAATTACATGTAAAAATAATTTAAACAATTTTTCATTTTAATTTTTTTTATTTTGAGTCTCAAATGTTCCCTTCTCCCTCTTCTCACCTCACTGAGATAATTAGTTTATTATGCATTTTGTGTAATTATTTTGCATAAACATTACTCTTTTTGTGGAAGAAAATTCATATCAAAAATATAAAGAAAAATGTAGTATGCTTTGGTCTCATTTAAACTCCATCAGTTCTTTCTCTGGAAAGGAGATGGCATTTTTCATCATGGAACCTTTGAGATTGTCTGGGATCATTATATTGCTAAGACCAGGTGTTATCAGTTGTTCATTGTACAATATTGCCTGGAGCATTTAGAGAAACATTAAAGGCCTGCTCTCTGAAAAACATTGACAGGCAATGGGCATACAATGGCAAAATAAATAATTCTAGATCACAAGGAACTTATAAAAGAGGTTACAATATGTCCATAGATAATTATAAACAAAATCAATTAATCTTTTAAAAGTAAAAAGAAAGAGAGGAAACTAGAGGCAGCTAGGTGGCTCAGTGAACTGAGAGCCAAGCCTAGAGATAGGAGGTACTAATCTAGCCTCAGGCACTTTCGAACTGCATAATAACCCTAGGCAAGTTACTTAACTCCTATTGCCTAGTCCTTACTGCTCTTCTGCTTTGGAACAAATACACAGTATAGTTAGAAGGTAAGGATTAAAAAAAAAAAAGCTGAGAAGGGAGGACAGGAAGAAATTAAGAATTAGAAGGGTCAGGAAAGGTACCTTTAAAGAATGTGGGATTCTTTGAGGTATAGATGAGGAGGAATTGTATTCCAGTCAAGAGGGATAGATATTATAAAGGCACAGGAATGGGAGATGGGATATGTTAAAAGAATGGCAGGAAAGTCTGGTTGGATCTCAGGAAGAAGGAACATTCACAATTAATAGGCATTCTCTTAGTCCTCACTATGGTCCTTTCTTTAAATTAATCAAATGACTAAAAAAGAATGAAGGCTGGGACTATCTACCTTATTTATAGTTGTATGCATGCCTGTCTACCTGCTCTTGATAGCAAGAGGTATTTATATTTTATTAACCCCAGTGCTTGAGTAGTACACAGGGAAAGCAATTAATAAATTATTAATTGATTGACTTACCGTCTTTCATAATCCATGTCTTGGGAACTACTCCTGGGCCAGTGGCACCTCTTCACTTCCCAGACACGACTACCACCACCCTTGCTTCCAACACCATGTTCTGCCAGTCTGAGATCTGAATTTTTAAAAAATTAGGGAATTCATAGCAAAAGAGAATTATGCAGACACACCAAAGCCATATAAATAAGGTTATCTGCCTAGCACTCCTTATAGAATGCAAAAGATGTTTGAGATTTTCCAAAGGTCAAAAGTTGGGTTTTGGAGCATGAAAACTGGCTGAGACCCAACTTTTAATATTTACTAAAAATGGCTGTCCAATATACCCATATGTCTATTGTGAGGAAATTATCTTTATTTTGCCTAACCTGTTTGTTAATTTATCTTTCAAGGTCTAGCTGATGTCCTATTTCCTTTCTTTCATTCTGATCCTCCCCACTTTGAAGCCACATAATTTTAGAATATTTTTTCATAGACACATTTCTAAGTACAGGTGCTGGATCTCTACTTATTTACTCTTCTTTTAGGCTAAAATAACTATATCTATATCTATATATTTTTTAAAATCCAAATGCTGACTCTTTTTTTTGTTCCAGAGCTAATCCTGAGTAGGTAAGAATGCTTTCAGGGATTTCTCAGACTCTTTAGAAGGGTACACTCCTATAATATCAATTGACATTTCTATAGTACTTTTGATGGAAATGTAAAACATAAATATTTCATGTAGTCTCCCTTTTTAAGCAAGGAAAAGAGTTGTGAAAATATAAAAGATGTAATTTTGCCACAAGCAGTAAAGAACTTAAAATATACAAGTTATTTTTCTTCTCTGAGACTTAGCCAAAAACAATGCCCTGGACATGATTTTGCTACTATCTTTCAATGGTCTATAGAGATACTAGCTTTTAGTTTTGGAGTTTGACTAAACAATATGACAGAAAATATATAACAGAGATTGGGGTAAAAATGTACTTTTTTTTCCCTACTAGGATAAAAATCTAGAGGATGTTTTCCTAGGGAAGACATAGGAATATATGCCTCTTCCTACATTTTAAAAGACAAGTACCAAACATGAATGGTGGCAATTGAGAGGAAGCAATCTTAAATAGAAATGAAAATGTTAAGTCTATGAGAGACAGGGTAAAGGTATAAGAACAATTTCAATTCCATCACAAAGATATAATTTAGGAAAAAAGCATGTTTTGGAAACCAATAAACAAAATAAAGGCAAGTTAACTATTATTTATTAAAGACTTTTTAATATAAAAGACACTGTGATAAGTCCAGAGAAACAAATGTGGAAAAGTAGTCTTGGTTCTCAAGGAGATCATAACTTAATGGGGAGAACATTTAATGGGGAGAAAAATGTGCAAATTATGTACTAACAAAATATGTATAATAAATTGGGATAGTAGCAGGGAGAAAGTGTTAAGATTAAGGCCTGGAAGATGAAAAAGTTTTTTCTGGCATTATGTAGTTCCAATGAGAAATTTTAAGCTATTTAGGTAGGTACAGAATCTGACTTTAGACTAAAGTGAGGACTTGAACCCATTTGGGAGTTTAGGTGCTCAAATAAATCTTAATATGGGAAGGTTAACAAAAGAATTCTACATTGTAACTAACTGAAGTTACAAGCAAATAGGTAAAGGGAATAAAGTTATTTGATTTACAGGAAACGTAGCTACAAATAACCTTGTATTTTTTGGAGAAATACACTAAGAAGTAATGTGATGAGGGCATTTCTGTAATTACTGGCATTAACAAATAAAAATTGGGGCTAGTATATTTTTTTTACTACATATGGTTGAAACTAGAAAGTAAAAGCCCAATGTAAAACACAACACTGAAGCATACATACATTAAAGATATTTTTTTCCGTTGAATTTGGATCACATAGTCAATTTTGATTTTTCTCACTGTCTATATGCTATTTTCCACATATTTTGGAGATAGGAAATTGTTTTTATATATTTACCGCAAAGACAATTTCCCACTGTCTAGGATTTACTTTTTTTGTAATCCTTCCCACTCCAACAGGTTTGTGAGGTGAAATGACTTAAATTCTAAATTGGTTTGGATTTTAAGTTTTTTTAACTCTTACTTTCTGTCTTAGACTCAATACTGTGTTGGTTCTAAAGCAGAAAAGAAGGGGGTTGCAGTTAGGAAGTGTCTGAAGTGAGATTTGTACCCAGGACCTCCTATCTCGGTTTGGCTCTCACTGAGCCACCTAGCTGCTCCCTCTCTTTAGTTTTCTGAGGGTAACTAATGAGGGTTAGTTATTCCGGGGCCTTCTAAAATAAGTTTTACTGACCAAGAACGGTTTCCTTCATCTTCTCTACAGTATTTTCCCAGATATTAAATCTAACCCAAAGTAAGAAAAGTATGGCCGTATATTCCGTACTTTGTGTTTTTTCTAGGGGAAATGGTCAATTTTTTAATATACTAGATTCGTGACTGGTAGTATCAAAAGTGATTTTTCGAAGCTCACACTTTAAAGCTGTGCGTAGTTTTAAAGGTTTTGAGTTGGGCTGTAGGCGGCTAACCGCCAAACCATAAATTTTCACTCCGTCAGCAGAAGACTTTTTTCTCTCACCAAACACTCTTAGTCCTCCGTCCAATCTTAATAAGGACCCGCGAATTGGGAGGGGAATGGGTTCAGGGAAAAGTAACCGTTAACCCCGCCCACTTACATCTGCCTTAACCGTTACAGATTCTTCAAACACAAATTCCTTCACAAAAGTCTGTGGTACCCTTTCTCCTCAAACCAAACTCACAAATATCCCATAACCCTACCTCTCTTACACCTCACCTTGGGCGTATGCCCCAGAATCTCCTCAGTTTTCTTTCCTTCCTCCCTCACTCACCTGCTACTTTCGGTTTCTGAGGTGAGGAGCTCGGAGAGACGCCCCTCGCTCAGGCGCACGCGCAAACATATAACGAA
Organism: Monodelphis domestica; assembly: GCF_027887165.1. Classification (NCBI taxonomy): domain Eukaryota; kingdom Metazoa; phylum Chordata; class Mammalia; order Didelphimorphia; family Didelphidae; genus Monodelphis; species Monodelphis domestica. Next base: position 274,100 of record NW_026605002.1, read on the forward strand.
CTACACTGTGACTCGCGCACCCTGTCACATAGACTGGGTCAGAAAGGTTAACGGTAGGGAATATACTATTTTTCCTGCTTCCCCAACTCACTTCTCTTATCCCCGGCAAATTCAAAAGCACAGTACCAAAAGCGGTCCCGAACCACCAACACAAGATGGCGGCTTTCGCGATTATTGTGGCCCCACCCCCACAGCAACACCGAATTTCCTCAGCAAACAGTAACTCTCAGTCACCATGGCGAAAGTCCCGGCCTAGCGTACATTCATTGGTGGCTGCGATTTGCGCGCCTGACTCAGACCGATTTTCATTGGTAGTTTTTTACGTCAATAAAGACCCTGGATTCCGAAGCCACGCCCTAGGGCGTGGCTATTGGTTGACTATATCCAACAGCTTAGCAAAAAAGTGGGAAAAAGGGGCGGGCGGGCGGGGGGGAGGGGAGGGGGAACGGTGTGGTACTTCATTTAAATTTTGATTTGATCCCATTTTGTATTGATGATTACAGCAGAAAAGGACTTCTATTACTCAGATCACCATACAAGAAAAGACCATTGCTGATGGACCTACACAAGATGTCTTAAAAAGCAGCATATTTTAACAAAAAGGAACAAATCAGAATCTTTCACAACTAAAGCATACCCCATACTGGTACTAAATATTTTTCTAATTTTTTTGATTCCTAAAATAATAAATCCATAGGTAAAAAAGTACTTTAAGCATTGCTTTTAACATCTAATTTTTAATTTTCCCACGCCTTATTAATTTCTTTGGTACTTACAGTGCCCACTGGCTTCCCTGAAAAAGTGTAAAATTTCCGTTTCCCCTCATAAACTTTCAAGACTGCCTACTAGGATTGAAGGTAAAGAACATTAACTCACTTTTAAATTTTGCTACGGTCTGCGGCTGTCATTTTTTTTAAATTAAGAAATTAATTATTTCATTTTATTTAGGTTATTTTGACATACATATCCTATTTTTATATAAGTTTTTAAGATAATGGGTATAAGTTGTCTTTTCAAGCCTTTTATTTTACTGAGGAAAAACTGGTAGGCTATACTATTTGCTCATGTTTATCAAATTCATATGTACTCATATGGGGACATATGTACTCAAAGGGGACAAATTAAAACTTTACCCGACTTTGGAACTGTTTGTTTTCCTATTACTAATATAAAAAGGTAAATAAATAAGTTCTGCAGTTACCGTAAGTCTTCAAAAAGAAATTGTATTCAATCTTTTAGGTCGGAGGGAAGAAAGTATCGTGTTCAGTAAATTGTTCGGCTGAAAAAATTCCCAAGGTTCCTTGCGGCAAACTTTGGACTGTACCATTACTTTTAATTGAAGGTGTTTTGAGGGTCTGAGAATTTCTTTGAAGAAAAATAGAAAAGATAAAGAAAATGTTTTTGAAGAAAATTTTTAATTGAAATTAAATTTGGATAATAAGATAAAGGAATTGCAGTCGTTGGTATTTTATGTTATGGCTAAAGAGACCTGATAAAAAAAATTTCCTCTCTGCCAAGTGGTACAGTCTTTTTTTGATCCCGCGGTCCCTGGTTCGTTTTTTTTTTTATCCCTCTACTCTAGTTGGAGAGGAAGGGGACGCCTCGGCGGTTAAGTCGTGAAGGAGGGGGTAAGACTGACCTATGAAAGGGAGATTTTATGCCGTGGTTAGAGGAATTCTAGTTGGAGAAAAGGTTCTTTTTTTTAGTTACCTTTGTTGAAATTTGAAAGTTCAGCTGAGTATTGAAAATTATTTAAGGTGGGAGTTGGGTGGCCGAGAATATAAAACGGGGTGGAGAAGGAAAATTTTCAATTGAGAGGGATTTTTTGGTTATTCATTTTCTTACATTGTGATAAATTTTTTTATTCTTGTGCTACATTATTGTGATAACGTTTTTTATTCTTGTGCTATGTGCTATTTGAGAAGTGATCTCTTAGTATTTTACTATTTGGGCTTAACTTTATATTTTATTAATAAGAAAGAACATCTTAATTTTTAAAAGGATTGCGATCCTACTTAGTTGTTTAGAAAATGGATTAAGTCTTTGTGTTGATTTAACTTGTACTTGAGGCAATTTTTCAGAAAATGTCCCCTGGTGGGTCTTAAGTTTTTTCTTAGTGGGCTCTTTTCTAGTCTTTAAAGTCAGATTTTGTTGTTCTGAAATTCTTGGTCCAAAATGTGGTAATACTAGGGCTGAATAGTTTTTAGTGTGTGAATTCTTCACACAATTCTTCTTCATGAAGAAGGGATTCTTCAATTAAAATAGGTTATGTAACAACTCGTTTAATAACTTATTAGGGAGGGGGGGAGGGGTAACAAACATCCGGGTTTCTTGAGTGGAACGGCGTCGGCCATTTTGTATCTTTGTGAGGTAGTTTCTTTTTTCCCGCCGAAGCCATTAGCAACCTGGGGAGTGATTTCGTCACTGCCCCACCCATATAGCCTCACCCAATTCTTGTAATTTATCTTCCTAATTAACGCATATCACCAATAAGCAAGCCCTCATTTCACACATTTTTATTTCCAGTAACATGACTGTGTGCCGTCCCTCCCGTTATACACCAGATGGTCATTGAAATACCTAAAATCCAAATTACCCAGCCTTGAATGTTTAAATTTTTTAAAAAGCGCCTCGGGGATTCTAATTTAGTCTTAGACTAGTCACTTTCTAACTTATCGCAGTTAGTAAAATAGGGATAATAAACACCTATTTAACCAGATTGTTGCAAAATGAGATTGTTTGTAAATTAATTGGTACAATATCCAACATCTGATAAACACTTAGTAAATGCCTAATTACCTTTTCCCCTTTCATGCTAACCCAAATATATTCACAGTCAAATTATAGTTATGATCTACAATGATGATAACTCTTTTACCCCAAATCTTTCTCGGCAACTATTTTTCACCTTGTCCTTACTGCCCCACATCTCCACATAGTCTAATAATTCATAAATGCTTGTCACTCCATCCTCTTGAACATTTAATGTACCCTCAGACTGTCTTTCCAACCAAAAAGTCAGATTTAATGGTTTATCATTTCTATTTCAACCAGATGTCCAGTTCGCCTTTGTCTAAGAAACGGTGCGTGTCTAAACCTGATCCAAAGCCAGGTTCCAATCACTCCCCTGCCCACCTCATTCCAGCTGAAGCAGCTACAGCATCTGCCAACGTAATTATCTCGACTCAAACATCAGAAACTGAAAACAATTGCAATTTTATATGCTTACAAGTCCCTGCTAATCTCATTTCTAAATACATCTACAGGGGATGGCAAAAAATGGAAGTGAACCAGATATAGATGAAGGACTATACTCCAGACAACTGTAAGGCTGAGGAAAGGAGCATGGTGGTCAGGGAGGAGGGACAGACAGACAATAAAAGGCAGGTCGTTCAAAATGAAAATAGAAATCTATTCCGAAGGCCAACTCAGCTAAGGACCCATCTCCATTTTCTTCCCCAGATATGTCTTAGGACATGAAGCAATGAAACGGTTACAAACATCCAATGTTCTGGTATCTGGCCTCCGTGGCCTTGGTGTTGAGATTGCAAAGAACATCATCCTTGGTGGTGTCAAGGCTGTTACTCTACATGACCAGGGTATTGCCCAGTGGGCTGACCTCTCTTCCCAGGTTACCTCTCAATTTTTATACCTCTGCTTTTCTCCCTTTAAAATCTTAAAAGAGTCCAAAATCCCCAGAAATGCAAGTATTCATTTCCTTTTCTCTTTTTTCATAGTTTTATTTGCAAGAGGAAGATATAGGCAAGAATCGTGCTGAAGCATCACGACCTCACCTGGCTGAGCTAAACACTTATGTACCTGTTTGTGCATATACAGGTCCTCTTACTGAAGACTTCCTAAGCAACTTCCAGGTAAGCTATAATGAGATTTTCTTGATCCCTCCAGAATTCCCTAGCCATCCTTGAGAGATCCTAAGGTAATTTGTTCTTACTCTTCCCTTTTAAAACAAACAAAAAAGACCCAACTTCTCTTAAGATTTTTTGAAAATTCTCTTTGGAGATTTTCTTGATGTTTTAAAAATATATAATTCTGTACTTTAATTTTAGTTTTATTTAGTCAATTTAGAACATTATTCCTTGGTTAAAAGAATCCTATTCTTTTCCACCCTTCCTGTAGCCTATGTGCAATTCCACTGGTTATTACATGTGTCCTCATCAGAAGAACCTTGTATTGCTATTTTAACATTTTCATACCTCTCAAAACTTTTCCTAACCAGTTTGTCTTCTGTTCCTAAACTTTCAAATTAGTCTTTTTTTTTTTTTAAAGCAACCTCGAGATATGATGTCATATCAATATCAAAAAGTCTTACTGTTTTTTCTCCTCTGGTACCCTTAGGTGGTAGTTCTCACAAACTCGCCCCTAGTGGAACAATTAGATGTGGGAGAATTTTGCCATAGCCATGCTATTAAGCTGGTAGTAGCTGATACTCGTGGCCTCTTTGGGTAAGTATTTCTTTTTTATTCTGCCCATTCTTCAAAGCTCCTTTCAACATTTCATTACCTTTTTTTTAATAGGTCCCTAGGGCAGACAATGAGTACACTAGTTTATCTAAAATTCTGCACATATAAGAAAATTATTTGATGAATTAAAAATGTGAGAAAAAAATTAAAATATTAGAACTGTGGAAACTTGTAGAAGACAAGATATTTCAGCAAAGAAAAACTTATCTCCTACAGGCAGCTGTTTTGTGACTTTGGGGAGGAAATGGTCTTAATTGACTCAAATGGAGAACAGCCACTCAGTGCCATGGTCTCCATGGTAACCAAGGTGAGGGACTAAAATATTGAAGTGCCTTGAGGTAGTAATGAATGTAGAAGGGGGAAATAATTTTAAAAATCAAATAACTTGAAGAAGGGGGCCAGTTTGATGGCTCAGTCGATTGAGAGCCAGGCCTAAAGATGGGAGGTCCTTGGTCTAAATGTTCAGTCACTTACTAGGTTTATGACCCTGGCCAGGTCATTTAGCCCTGATTTCCTACCCCTTACTGCTCTTCTGCCTTGGAACCAATACACAATATTGAGTCTAAGATGGAAGGTAACAGTTTAAAAAAAAAGGCGAGCATTGTCCTTTATCCAACCCTGGCTTTTCTCATGATTTGTGTAGGACAGCCCAGGGGTAGTGACCTGCCTGGATGAGACACGTCATGGGTTTGAGAGTGGTGACTTTGTATCCTTCACTGAGATACAGGGTATGAGCGAACTTAATAGCAGTCCACCTGTAGAAATTAAAGTCCTAGGTGAGTTGGAAAAGATGAAAGCATTCTTTATTCATTGGGGCCTTGTTGGAAAAGACTGGAAGCTATACAACCTCTCACTCCTAATCTTTGGTCCTACAGGCCCGTATACCTTCAGCATCTGTGATACCACCGCATTCTCAGACTATGTTCGAGGTGGCATTGTCAGCCAGGTTAAAGTGCCCAGGAAGATCAATTTTGTGAGTCCTGTGATAGGGAAGTATTAGAAGTGTGGTGATAAGAGATTGAAGCTGGTCAGAGTACTAAGGGAAATCTATTTCTCTGACCTGACCAGATCTCTACCTTTTAATTTTTCTACCTTTTTTCAAGAACCAGATATATCTTCCTTTCCCAAATTTCCTATCATTTTTTACCTGGTAATCGTATGTGTAGACTTAAGTGTTGTTTTCTTGGTTAAGCTATACTATACTTGACTACAGTCCTTTCTTTGAATTCCCAGGATACATAAATATGAGCTTAATAATTGTTTCTAGACTGACTGACTGACTTGCCCTCTTCATTTTTGCTTCAGAAATCGCTGACCAAAGCTCTGGCTGAACCAGATTTCGTGATGACAGACTTTTCCAAGTTTTCTCATCCACCTCACTTGCACATAGCTTTTCAGGCTCTACATA